>NC_060952.1:18166818-18276818 GCF_022045245.1 Lucilia cuprina
TCAGTTCTAGTTCAGTTCTAGTTCAGTTCTAGTTCAGTTCTAGTTCAGTTCTAGTTCAGTTCTAGTTCAGTTCTAGTTCAGTTCTAGTTCAGTTCTAGTTTCGTTCTTGTTCAGTTCTAGTTCCGTTCTAGTTCAGTTCTATTTCAGTTCTAGTCCAGTTCTTATTCGTTAATGTGCCATAATTGTTACGTTTCCGTAAAATATTAAGAAACAAAAGTACAAAAAGGTTGTACACCTTTTTTCACTTGGTCCTTCCTTCGAATCATCCGTTTAGCAATAATAAATTTATTTCCCTGTTTTATCCTCACCATTGTAATAACATTATTTATTGTTTACATTTTATACAAGAAAAAAAAAAGTAGTTCACCTTTTTATTAAGACTTAACATAAGGATACAAATAAAAATCGGAACTCAAAACTATAAAGCTTCCGTTTATAGCGTTTTTAATAAATCTAATAAAAAGGGAAGTAACTTAAGGAAATTGATAAGAAAATAAAATTTTGCATTTAAATATGAAAAAGCAGGTCACATTCTAAACTTTTATTGAAGCCTTAAGAAGGCAAACGAAAAATAAGAGAAAAAGTAAAAAAAATGTTTTACCTTTGACCTAAAATGTAACTAAAATTAAATAAATTATATTAACTAAAAATTTAAGTTTTCTTGTTTTAACTATAATATATTACAAGATTAAATATTAAACTCTACTTTATTTATTTTTAAAGCATTTACAAAATTTTTGTTACCAATATTATGCAAACAATTATTTAGCTTTTGGCATTTTTTTATATGACCCCCTCATACATATAAAGTAAAATTGAAACAACACTCACTGTCATTTTATAAGATATTTACAATGCCAATAGTAAAAAAAAGTATTTAAATGGAAAATTTAGGTAATTTACACTTCCTTTATGTTGCAGAAAAAAGAAAATAAAAAATGAATAAAAAACTGACTAACTAAAAAAAAAAACACTGAAGGGGATTGAACAATGCAAATAGAAAGGGAATGATTTAAAGACTCAGTAAACAAAATATGAAAATAACCTTAACCTTTAGATAAATATTTATAAAGGTCTACTTAGAATATATTTGTTTAAACAAAACTATGAACAACATAAAAAAAATAAAAGTAGAAAATGAAATTCATGAATTTATTTTTTTTTTTGTTTTACGAGCTTGACGATGTGACTGCCAGTGCGTATGTTGAATATTAAAATATTAAATATTAATAATTATTTCTTTTGGTGACTCAAGGTATATTTGACTTGTTAACACAACTTTTTATGTTTTTTCAGTTAATAATCATAAGCATAAGATTTTTGGTGTATGATTGTTATTATGATTCATTCTCTTTATTTCTCTTTGCAGCTATACCTATAGTATATATATTGGCCATTGTACCTGGTCTTATGCCCTGGGATAGTGGTTACCGTTTTCTTTCATTTTGCCACGTTTTTGGTTCGGTAGCACCCTGGTGTGGCAGCTTTGTTTATCATCTTTTTATGAATATTGAACGTGGCGAAAATGTCTACTATAGATTGTTGAAATTGGACATGGTGGGAATATGGGTTAGTCAGAGTTTTGGTAAGTTTAAATGAAAATTAATATAGTACTAACTTAAAACAGAACTAATTTTTCACTAGAATTGACTATACATTCCAGTGTAAACTATATGGAGTAAACTATAGAATAGACTAGACTATAGACTAGACTATAGACTATACTATAGACTAGACTATAGACTATACTATTGACTAGACTATAGATTATACTATAGACTAGACTATAGATTATACTATAGACTAGACTATAGACTATACTATAGACTAGACTATAGACTATACTATAGACTAGACTATAGACTAGACTATAGACTATACTATAGACTATATTATAGACTAGACTATAGACTAGACTATAGACTATACTATAGACTATACTATAGACTAGACTATAGACTATACTATAGACTATACTATAGACTAGACTATAGACTATACTATAGACTATACTATACACTAGACTATAGACTAGACTATAGACTAGACAATATACTATACTATAGAGTAGACAAGAGACTATACTATAGAATAGACTCTACTATATACTATACTATGGACTAGACTATAGACTATACTATAGACTAGACTATAGACTAGCCTATAGCCTGGTAGAAAACCTCCTCTCCGGGAATTTTTTTTACTATATTAAGAATTACGACTATAGTCGCAATAAAACCTTCATCACTTCAATTTTAACAAAATGTATAACCTTTGACCTTCAATATCTAAAATATGTAGCAGACAACTCATATTTGTGACCTTATTAACAGCTACTCAATAATATTATATTTAAAATATTTAAGTTTTTAAATTTCTTTAGACTTTTAATGACGTAACTTATAAAAGAAAATTCTATTATAAAAAAAGTTCTCATCATATTTTATTTTATGCATCAAAAACTTTTTTTGCAACATTAAAATAAATTTAATAATTTATAAGTGAGAGTTTTCAGAAGAACAAAATACTAAATAAATCAATCTTCTTTAGATTTTTGTTTTTGCTATACTTGTTGTTTAACTTTAATCCTCTAGCCAAATTTATCCTTTTAACTTGAAATACTGCAACATCAAACACATGTGTCCACACAATTTACTGCTGTCATTTAAATCGATTATGGTCAATTGATGCTCTTCTTGGTTTTATTTTTCTATAAATATTAAATAGAAAATAATTCAATAAAAAGCAATTTTAAATAAAACTGAGAAAAATAAACAGAAAACTTCAAAGTAAAATAGAAAACCAACTAGGTTGGGGGTCTCTTTAAATATTCATCAAATGACCAGTATTTTGTTTTATAAACCACTAAGTATTTCAATGTCATTTAAATAGGATGATAAATACTACGAAAATGTTTTTTCTTACAATTTGTGTTTGAGTGAGCTTAATCAAAGTATATTCTTGTATTTAAACCTCTATAACAGTTATTTGAATATTTTATGGATTGTTAACAACATTTCATTTAGAAGAATCAGCGGGTCACTATTTGTGATACTTGTAAAAATAAGATGAATATTGTCATCAGTAAAGAGACATTTTCATGCTAAGCAAGTGACAGGGCAACACTTATATTAAGCAAACTTATTTATTTGCCACCCATTGGTAGACAATATAAGTATGTATTGTGTAATGAGGATGACACAGGTTGCGTCAAAATTAAAGGACTAGTCTGAGGAACAGATTATTAACTATTAGTTTAGATCAATTGGTCGATTGCCTATTTAACTAGGCTATGGCCCTTTGTATTGACTAGTTTGTGGGTTAGACATTAAGTCAATAGACTATTAATTAGTTAATACACTAGTCCATTGCCTAGTCTATTGACCACTCTATGTAACCGGAAAATGGACTAGCGTTCTTTTGATCAGACAAGCGCATGTGTTAGTATATTGTCTTCTGATTGGTTAATGGACTCTTCTACAAACAGGTCTATTGATTCGTCTGTAGACAGCTCCATTGATCGGCCTATGTCTATTGACCTCTTTATGTACCATCTCATTGTCAGAACTTTATACTAATCTACGAATAAGACTGTAGACTGTTATGTTGTCTTACCTTTTGGCTATTCTATAAGCATGAATTATTTTCAGTATAAGTTACTTGATGTAATAGGATATAAAAGGTCTTTAAACTCTCCCGCAACCTACGTAACTTGTAATCATTATAACCTTAGTGCAGTAGATACACCCGACTACAAAAGTATCATAACATACCTTGTATACAAAACAACAACACTTTAGATGGATGGATGACATTTTATTAAAATGGCAGACATAAATCGATAAATGCCAGGATTATATAAATTAATGAATACCTTAAATACATTTTTTAATATTCGAATAACAAAAAAAAAAAAACGAATTGTAATACAAAATAGCAGCACTAAGTAGTATTTTAGTGGCCTCTAGTTGTTAATATACATTTATTTCACTCTCTTGTTGCTTTAACGTTTCAATGTTTAATCTCTGGTATAATTTGTTATTTCGATGACGATGATGATGATGATGTTTGACATAAACGTGCAGTTTTGTGAAAAAAAGAAATTAAAAATTAATTAGATACAATTTTATTTACATACATATATACAACAAAATGTAATGAAAGCAACTGTAAAAAAGGAAGAAATTTTTATTACAGTAAATGTAAAGGTAGAAATGTAGCATTTTAATAATGTAAAACACAACAAATATTAAAAATGTTAATTATTTTTTGCTACTTAATTTTACTTTTTAGTAATTAGACGGAATTTTTTGAGTAATTTAATGAAACTTTTTGATTTATAAATTTCTAAGCTAATAAATTTGTCTCCAAAAATTAAATTCGCTCTCACATTTTTTATGTACATAAGCATATATTTACTACATGTAAATAATGTCGATATTTATTATTTATAGAAAGAAAGTAAAACCAGAAAAATCCAGACTCAAAAATTGATTTATTTTAGCACTTTTTTGTGAAGTTATCACAGAATTCAAGCCCTTTTGCACTGGGGCCAATAGTTTAGCCAGAAAATGGACTATTATATTTTCACTCCAAAAATGATATTAATGAGAAACAAAAGTGATCACACATTTTCATTATTTTAGCCCTAAAGCCTATAGTTTAGTCAGAAAAAGGACTTTTATGTTTTCACTCAAAAATCGATTTTTGATGGCAAATAAAAGTGATCGCAGATTTTCATTACTTTTGTCCTAGGGCCTTTAGTTTATCCAGAAAATGGACTTTTATGTTTTCACTCAAAAATTGATTTTTGAAGGCAAATAGAAGTGATCACAGATTTTCATTATTTTAGGCCTAGGGCCTGCAGTTTAGTCAGAAAATGGACTTTAATGTTTTCACTCAAAAATCGATTTTTAATGGGAAATAAAAGTGATTACAGATTATTTTAGCCCTAGGGCCTACAGTTTAGCCAGAAAATGGGCTTTTATGTTTTCACTCAAAAATCGATTTTTAATAGGAAATAAAAGTGATCACAGATTTTCATTATATTAGCCCTAGGGCCAGAAAATGGACTTTTATGTTTTCACTCAAAAATCGATTTTTAATGGGAAATAAAAGTGATCACAGAGTGGTCACAGATTTTCACTATTTTAGCCCTAGAGCCTATAGTTTAGTCAGAAAATGGACTTTTATGTTTTCACTCAAAAATTGATTTTTAATGGGAAATAAAAGTGATCACAGATTTTCATTATTTTAGCCCTAGGGCCTATAGTTTAGCCAGAAAATGGACTTTTATATTTTCACTCAAAAATTGATTTTTAATGGGAAATAAAAGTGGTCACAGATTTTCATTATTTTAGCCCTAGGGGGTATAGTTTAGCCAGAAAATGGACTTTTATGTTTTCACTCAAAAATTGATTTTTAATGGGAAATAAAAGTGATCACAGATTTTCATTATTTTAGCCCTAGGGCCTATAGTTTAGCCAGAAAATGGACTTTTATGTTTTCACTCAAAAATTGATTTTTGATGGGAAATAAAAGTGATCACAGATTTTCATTATTTTAGCCCTAGCGCCTATAGTTTAGCCAGAAAATGGACTTTTATGTTTTTACTACTCTTATATTTTCACTCAAAAATTGATTTTTAATGGGAAATAAAAGTGATCACAGATTTTTATTATTTTAGCCCTAGCGCCTATAGTTTAGCCAGAAAATGGACTTAAATAAAAGTGATCACAGATTTTCATTATTTTAGCCCTAGTGCCTATAGTTTAGCCAGAAAATGGACTTTTATTTTTTTCACTCAAAAATTGATTTTTAATGGGAAATAAAAGTTATCACAGATTTTCATTATTTTAGCCCTAGGGCCTATAGTTTAGCCATAAAATGGACTTTTATGTTTTCACTCAAAAATCGATTTTTAATGGGAAATAAAAGTGATCACAGATTTTCATTATATTAGCCCTAGGGCCAGAAAATGGACTTTTATGTTTTCACTCAAAATCGATTTTTAATGGGAAATAAAAGTGATCACAGATTTTCATTATTTTAGCCCTAGGGCCTATAGTTTAGCCAGAAAATGGACTTTTATGTTTTTACTCAAAAATTGATTTTTGATGGGAAATAAAAGTGATCACAGATTTTCATTATTTTAGCCCTAGCGCCTATAGTTTAGCCAGAAAATGGACTTTTATATTTTCACTCAAAAATCGATTTTTAATGGGAAATAAAAGTGATCACAGATTTTTAGTATTTTAGCCCTAGGGCCTATAGTTTAGCCATAAAATGGACTTTTATGTTTTCACTCAAAAATCGATTTTTAATGGGAAATAAAAGTGATAACAGATTTTCATTATTTTAGCCCTAGGGCCTATAGTTTAGCCAGAAAATGGACTTTTATGTTTTCACTCAAAAATTGATTTTTGATGGGAAATAAAAGTGATCACAGATTTTCATTATTTTAGCCCTAGCGCCTATAGTTTAGCCAGAAAATGGACTTTAATGTTTTTACTCAAAAATTGATTTTTGATGATCAGAGATTTTCACTTTTTTAGCCCTAGGGCCTATAGTTTAGCCATAAAATGGACTTTTATGTTTTCACTCAAAAATCGATTTTTAATGGGAAATAAAAGTGATCACAGATTTTCCTAGGGCCTATAGTTTAGCCAGAAAATGAACTTTTATGTGTTCACTCAAAAATCGATTTTTAATGGGAAATAAAAGTGATCACAGATTTTCACTATTTTAGCCCTGGGTCTATAGTTTAGAAAGAAAATTGACTTTTATGTTTTCACTCAAAAATTGATTTTTAATTGGAAATAAAAGTGATCACAGATTTTCATTATTTTAGCCCTAGGGCCTATAGTTTAGTCAGAAAATGGACTTTTACGTTTTCACTCAAAAATCTATTTTTAATGGGAAATAAAAGTGATCACAGATTTTCATTATTTTAGCCCTAGGGCCTATAGTTTAGCCAGAAAATGAACTTTTAAGTTTTTACTCAAAAATTGATTTTGGTGATCAGAGATTTTCATTATTTTAGCCCTAGGGTCTATAGTTTAGTCCATTTTCTGACTTTTATGTTTTCACTCAAAAATCGATTTTTACTGGGAAATAAAAGTGATTACAGATTTTCATTATTTTAGCCCTAGGGTCTATAGTTTAGCCAGAAAATGGACTTTTATGTTTTCACTCAAAAATCAATTTTTAATGGGAAATTAAAGTGATCACAGATTTTCATTATTTTAGCCCTAGGGCCTATAGTTTTATATTTTCACTCAAAAATTGATTTTTAATGGGAAATAAAAGTGATCACAGATTTTTATTATTTTAGCTCTAGCGCCTATAGTTTAGCCAGAAAATGGACTTAAATAAAAGTGATCACAGATTTTCATTATTTTAGCCCTAGGGCCTATAGTTTAGCCAGAAAATGGACTTTTATTTTTTTCACTCAAAAATTGATTTTTAATGGGAAATAAAAGTTATCACAGACTTTCATTATTTTAGCCCTAGGGCCTATAGTTTAGCCATAAAATGGACTTTTATGTTTTCACTCAAAAATCGATTTTTAATGGGAAATAAAAGTGATCACAGATTTTCATTATTTTAGCCCTAGGGCCTATAGTTTAGCCATAAAATGGACTTTTATGTTTTCACTCAAAAATTGATTTTGAATGGGAAATAAAAGTGATCACAGACTTTCATTATTTTAGCCCTAGGGCCTATAGTTTAGCCAGAAAATGGACTTTTATGTTTTTACTCAAAAATTGATTTTTGATGATCAGAGATTTTCACTATTTTAGCCCTAGGGCCTATAGTTTAGCCAGAAAATGGACTTTTATATTTTCACTCAAAAATCGATTTTTAATGGGAAATAAAAGTGATAACAGATTTTCATTATTTTAGCCCTAGGGCCTATAGTTTAGCCAGAAAATGGACTTTTATGTTTTCACTCAAAAATTGATTTTTAATGGGAAATTAAAGTGATCACAGGTTTTCATTATTTTAGCCCTAGGGCCTATAGTTTAGCCAGAAAATGAACTTTTATATTTTCACTCAAAAATTGATTTTTAATGGGAAATAAAAGTGATCACAGATTTTCACTATTTTAGCCCTAGGGTCTATAGTTTAGCCAGAAAATGGACTTTTATTTTTTTCACTCAAAAATTGATTTTTAATGGGGAATAAAAGTGATCACAGATTTTCATTATTTTACACCTAGGGCCTATAGTTTAGCCAGAAAATGGACTTTTATGTTTTCACTCAAAATTCGATTTTTAATGGGAAATAAAAGTGATCACAGATTTTCATTATTTTAGCCCTAGGGCCTATAGTTTAGCCATAAAATGGACTTTTATGTTTTCACTCAAAAATGATTTTTGAATGGGAAATAAAAGTGATCACAGATTTTCATTATTTTAGCCCTAGGGCCTATAGTTTAGCCAGAAAATGGACTTTTATGTTTTTACTCAAAAATTGATTTTTAATGGGAAATAAAAGTGATCACAGATTTTCATTATTTTAGCCATAGGGCCTATAGTTTAGCCAGAAAATGGACTTTTATGTTTTCACTCAAAAATCAATTTTTAATGGGAAATTAAAGTGATCACAGATTTTCATTATTTTAGCCCTAGGGCCTATAGTTTAGCCAGAAAATGAACTTTTATATTTTCACTCAAAAATTGATTTTTAATGGGAAATAAAAGTGATCACAGATTTTCACTATTTTAGCCCTAGGATCTATAGTTTAGCCAGAAAATGGACTTTTGTTTTCACTCAAAAATTGATTTTTAATGGGGAATAAAAGTGATCACAGATTTTCATTATTTTAGACCTAGGGCCTACAGTTTAGCCAGAAAATGGACTTTTATGTTTTCACTCAAAAATTGATTTCTAATGGGAAATAAAATGATCACAGATTTTCATTATTTTAGCCCTAGGGCCTATAGTTTAGCCAGAAAAAGGACTTTTATGTTTTCACTCAAAAATCGATTTTTAATGGGAATTAAAAGTGATCACAGATTTTCATTATTTTAGCTCTAGGGCCTATAGTTTAGCCAGAAAAAGGACTTTTATGTTTTCACTCAAAAATCGATTTTTAATGGGAAATAAAAGTGATCACAGATTTTCATTATTTTAGCCCTAGGGCCTATAGTTAAGCCACAAAATGGACTTAAATAAAAGTGATCACAGATTTTCATTATTTTAGCCCTAGGGCCTATAGTTTAGCCAGAAAAAGGACTTTTATGTTTTCACTCAAAAATCGATTTTTAATGGGAAATAAAAGTGATCACAGATTTTCATTATTTTAGCCCTAGTGCCTATAGTTTAGCCAGAAAATGGACTTTTACGTTTTCACTCAAAAATCGATTTTTAATGGGAAATAAAAGTGATCACAGATTTTCATTATTTTATACCTACGGCGTATAGTTTAGCCAGAAAATGGACTTTTATGGTTTCACTCAAAAATTGATTTTTGATGGGAAATAAAAGTGATCACAGATTTTCATTATTTTAGCCCTAGCGCCTATAGTTTAGCCAGAAAATGGACTTAAATAAAAGTGATCACAGATTTTCATCATTTTATCCCTAGGGCCTATAGTTTAGCCAGAAAATAGACTTTTATGTTTTCACTCAAAAATTGATTTTTGATGGGAAATAAAAATGATCACAGATTTTCATTATTTTAGCCCTAGCGCCTATAGTTTAGCCAGAAAATGGACTATTATGTTTTCAGTCAAAAATCGATTTTTAATGGGAAATAAAAGTGAATACGGATTTTCATTATTTTAGCCCTAGGGCCTATAGTTTAGCCAGAAAATGGACTTTTATAATTTCACTCAAAAATCGATTTTTAATGGAAAATAAAAATGATAGTTTAGTCAGAAAATGGACTTTTATGTTTTCACTCAAAAATTGATTTTTGATGATCAGAGATTTTCACTATTTTAGCCCTAGGGCCTATAGTTTAGCCATAAAATGGACTTTTATGTTTTCACTCAAAAATCGATTTTTAATGGGAAATAAAAGTGATCACAGATTTTCATTATTTTAGCCCTAGGGCCTATAGTTTAGCCAGAAAATGGACTTTTATGTTTTCACTCAAAAATCGATTTTTAATGGGAAATAAAAGTGATCACAGATTTTCATTATTTTATACCTACGGCCTATAGTTTAGCCAGAAAATGGACTTTTATGTTTTCACTCAAAAATTGATTTTTTATGGGAAATAAAAGTGATCACAGATTTTCATTATTTTAGCCCTAGGGCCTATAGTTTAGCCAGAAAATGGAATTTTATGTTTTTACTACTTTTATATTTTCACTCAAAAATTGATTTTTAATGGGAAATAAAAGTGATCACAGATTTTTATTATTTTAGCCCTAGCGCCTATAGTTTAGCCAGAAAATGGACTTAAACAAAAGTGATCACAGATTTTCATTATTTTAGCCCTAGGGCCTATAGTTTAGCCAGAAAATGGACTTTTATTTTTTTCACTCAAAAATAGATTTTTAATGGGAAATAAAAGTGATCACAGATTTTCACTATTTTAGCCCTATGGTCTATAGTTTAGAAAGAAAATGGACTTTTATGTTTTCACTCAAAAATTGATTTTTAATGGGAAATAAAAGTGATCACAGATTTTCATTATTGTAGCCCTAGGGCCAGAAAATGGACTTTTATGTTTTCACTCAAAAATCGATTTTTAATGGGAAATAAAAGTGATCACAGATTTTCATTATTTTAGCCCTAGGGCCTATAGTTTAGCCAGAAAATGGACTTTTATGGTTTTACTCAAAAATTGATTTTGGTGATCAGAGATTTTCATTATTTTAGCCCTAGGGTCTATAGTTTAGCCAGAAAATGGACTTTTATGTTTTCACTTAAAAATCGATTTTTAATGGGAAATAGATTTTCAGATTTTCATTATTTTAGCCCTACAGCCTATAGTTTAGCCAGAAAATGGCCATTTATTTTTTCACTCAAAATTGATTTTTAATCTGAAATAAAAGTGATCACAGATTTTCATTATTTTAGCCCTAGGGCCTATAGTTTAGCCAGATAATGGACTTTTATGTTTTCAGTCAAAAATCGATTTTTAATGGAAATAAAAGTTATCACAGATTTTTATTATTTTAGCCCTAGCGCCTATAGTTTAGCCACAAAATGGACTTAAATAAACGTGATCACAGATTTTCATTATTTTAGCCCTAGGGCCTGTAGTTTAGCCAGAAAATGGTTTAGCCAGAAAATGGACTTTTATGTTTTCCCTCAAAATTCGATTTTTAATGGGAAATAGATTTTCAGATTTTCATTATTTTAGCCCTAGAGCCTATAGTTTAGTCAGTAAATGGACTTTTATGTTTTCACTCAAAAATTTATTTTTAATGGGAAATAAAAGTCATCACAGATTTTCACTATTTTAGCCCTAGGATCTATAGTTTAGCCAGAAAATGGACTTTTATGTTTTCACTCAAAAATCGATTTTTACTGGGATATAAAAGTGATCACAGATTTTCACTATTTTAGCCCTAGGGCTTATAGTTTAGCCAGAAAATTGACTTTTATGTTTTCACTCAAAAATCGATTTTTGATGGGAAATAAAAGTGATTACAGATTGTCATTATTTTAGCCCTAGCGCCTATAGTTTAGCCAGAAAATGGACTTTTATGTTTTTACTCAAAAATTTATTTTTAATGGGAAATAAAAGTGATCACAGATTTTCATTATTTTAGCCCTAGGGCCTATAGTTTAGCCAGAAAATGGACTTTTATGTTTTCACTCAAAAATTGATTTTTGATGGGAAATAAAAGTGATCACAGATTTTCATTATTTTAGCCCTAGCGCCTATAGTTTAGCCAGAAAATGGACTTTTATGTTTTCACTCAAAAATTGATTTTTAATGGGAAATAAAAGTAATCACAGATTTTTATTATTTTAGCCCTGGCGCCTATAGTTTAGCCAGAAAATGGACTTAAATAAAAGTGATCACAGATTTTCATTATTTTAGCCCTAGGGCCTATAGTTTAGCCAGAAAATGGACTTTTATGTTTTCACTCAAAAATCGATTTTTAATGGGAAATAAAAATGATCACAAATTTTCATTATTTTAGCCCTAGGGCCTATAGTTTAGCCAGAAAATGGACTTTTATGTTTTCACTCAAAAATCAATTTTTAATGGGAAATTAAAGTGATCACAGATTTTCATTATTTTAGCCCTAGGGCCTATAGTCTAGCCAGAAAATGGACTTTTGTGTTTTCACTCAAAAATTGATTTTTGATGATCAGAGATTTTCACTATTTTAGCCCTAGGGCCTATAGTTTAGCCAGAAAATGGACTTTTATGTTTTCACTCAAAAATCGATTTTAAATGGGAAATAAAAATGATCACAGATTTTCATTATTTTAGCCCTATGGCCTATAGTTTAGCCAGAAAATGGACTTTTATGTATTCACTCAAAAATCGATTTTTAATGGGAAATAATAGTGATCACAGATTTTCATTATTTTAGCCATAGGGCCTATAGTTTAGCCAGAAAATGGACTTTTATGTTTTCACTCAAAAATCGATTTTTAATGGGAAATAAAAGTGATCACAGATTTTCATTATTTTAGCCCTAGGGCCTATAGTTTAGCCAGAAAATGGACTTTTATGTTTTCACTTAAAAATTGATTTTAATGGGAAATAAAAGTGATCACAGATTTTCACTATTTTAGCCCTAGGATCTATAGTTTCGCCAGAAAATGGAATTTTATGTTTTCACTCAAAATCGATTTTTAATGGGAAATAAAAGTGATCACAGATTTTCATTATTTTAGCCCTAGGGCCTGTAATTTAGTTAGAAAATGGACTTTTATGTTTTTACTCAAAAATTGATTTTTGATGGAAATAAAAGTGATCACAGATTTTCATTACTTTTGTCCAATGGTCTTTAGTTTAGTCAGAAAAAGCCCTAGGGCCTATAGTTTAGCCAGAAAATGGACTTTTATGTTTTCACTCAAAAATCGATTTTTAATGGGAAATAAAAGTGATCACAGATTATTAGTTTTGTCTTAGGGCCTTTAGCTTAGTCAGAAAATGGACTTTTATGTTTTCAATTAAAAAATTGATTTTTAATGGGAAATAAAAGTGATAACAGATTTTTATTATTTTATCCCTAGGGCCTATAGTTTAGCCAGAAAATGGACTTTTATGTTTTTACTCAAAAATTTATTTTTAACTGGAAATAGAAGTGGTCACAGAATTCAAGCCTTTTTGCCTAGGTCCTCTAGTTTAGCCAGAAAATGGACTTTTATGTTTTCACTCAAAAATTGTTTTATGATCGGAAATAAAAGTGATCACAGATTTTTAATATTTTAGCGATAGGGCCTGTAGTTTAGTCAGAAAATAGACGTTTATGTTTTCACTCAAAAATTTATTTTTAATGGGAAATAGAAATTATCACTGATTTTCATTATTTTATTCCTAGGGCCTATAGTTTAGTCAGAAAATTTATTTTTATGATTTCACATAAAAATTGATTTTTGATTGGAAATAAAAGTGATAACATATTTTCATTATTTTAGCCCCAGTTTACGTAGAAAATAAACTTTTATGAAATTCACAGAATTTAAGCATTTTTCCCTAGGACCTTTAGTTTATTACGTTTTCTCTCATAAGTAGGTGTTTGATGAGAAATCTGGCTTTAGTTTAGCCAGAAAATACACAGATTTTAATTATTTTAGCCCTGGGCCTCTAGATTAGCCAGATAATTGACTTTTTTGTTTTCACTCAAAAATTTATACATATTTGAGGGAAATAACATAATTTTTATTACATCATATATACATAGTACGAATACGATTTTTTTACATTATTTTATGTAAATAACATACGTCATACGTAAAATAATATTTAAGTTAAATTTTTATGTAAATTTCATCCATTATTCTTGAAGTGTTATTTTTTTCTTTTGACATTTTCTGTCATATTCTTGTCAGATTATAATGTGTTATTTACACTTACATGCTAATAATTTGATTATAGAAAAAAACTTCCTTTCATTTTTTATTGGCTCACTTAATATTTGAATAAGAAAAATTAACAACATTATTTATAATGTTGTTAATCTAAAACTGTCAAATATTTACGTTGTTGTTTTATATCAAATTATCTTGTTCACTTGCATATAAAATGGCTAATAAATATTTTAAATGACGTAAATTAATCATATAAAGCATATCTATGATTTTATATGTAAAGATGAGTCAGTAATACCCATGCAGTACGATGTACTCGTTTTTTTCTGCAATTTTGGGTGACACTGAATTAGATAGTGGCAGAAACACAAGTGACTCTTTGGATACAGTAACCATTTGAACTCAGTATAATGTTAAATTTGTTCTTACTAGATTACGTGACAACAATATAGTAACAATCGACTTTTCCATCATTCTTTTCTGGGAAAAAAAATGTAGTAAACTAAATTCACTAATAATTTACGAAATTTACCTGATAGTAACAACGAACTACAGGGATTTATATTGGAACAGTACGACTACTAACAAATATAAGAAAATTCAAAAATTTACTACCTTTCTTTTTTTGAAAATACTTTATGAACTGACCAACTGCTTAAAGATTGATGAACTCCTTAACTAAAAACTTAATTTATTATCCTCAAGGATTTTGGATAACATGTGAAGTCATAAGATAAAGGTTATTCCTTTGTATTACTAAGAATACAGCAAACATAAGACGATTTATACTTTATTTAAGACATTTCACACAAATATACTCTTAAAGGATTATTAGGAGATTAAAATACAAATGTGTTAACAAAAAAGAAAGTTCTTAAGGCATAAAATTTAGGTAAAGTTTAAATTACTTAAAAGGATATTTTTTAAAACACACATTTAAGAAAATAAAACCATCTCAAAAAATGTACAACACTAACAAAATATTATGTAAAACTTTTATATAAAAAAGTAAGTTTATCCCATTCGAAAATCAAACAATTATGTATGTAATTTAATGAAAATACTTTAAATTATCTTTTTACTTAATTTTGTCCAACAATAAGTATAATATTTTTATAATTTTGTATATTTTATATATACAATTTTACACTTAAATAACAACAATAGGAACTATTCAACGATATAACAAAGTAAAACAATTAACCTTGTAATTGCAACACATTCTTGACTTCATCCAGTTGAACTAAAATAAATCGACTTCCTTCCTCTTTCCTGCCCTCAATAACCAAATATAAAAGTATATTTTTTTATTATTTGATCAATAAATAATACATTTTCTATGTGGATGCATTTGTGAGCCTAGTTGACATTCAAATGTCTCGGCGAATGCATCGAAATTGGCAAACATAGCACGTACACGAACTTCTTCGGGTGGATGAACATCGGTGGTGGCAACAATATGATGCCAAATTCTATTGATATCTGTGCACCATATTTGAGCCGAACTAATGAAAAACAATTGACGAGCATTTATTTTGTCCATGTGAGGCAGATGCTCCGGTGTGTGATGATGTTTACTTAACCACATCTCGTAGGCAGCATAAGCAATACGTATGCCAACATTATCGGCAATATTTTCTCCCTGAGCCTGGGATTTTGGCAGTAGTTTGCCACCAAATTTATGCTGACCATATTGTTGACGTAGACATTCTTTGCGTGTGGCAAAGACCGCACTGGCATTACGATCCCACCAATTGTTTAAATTACCTTTAGCATCGTATTTACGTATGGTGTCATCGAAACCATGGGCCATTTCATGAGCTATAATGTAGCCCACTGTGCCATATTTCAAAGCCTTTGGATAGACATCATCCCACAGATAGCGTGGTTGCAAAAAGGCTACTGGCAGTATAACACGATTATATTCCGCCGCATAGGCTGGTGTGAAACTAAGCATTTCATGTTCTTCCAACTTGGGTGGCTCCTGCAATTTCATTCTGAAATTTTGTCCCTTCAGCAGTAAAACATTTTGTAAATTCTCAAAAAAGTCTCCAGAAGAAATGGTCAAAGAACTGAATTCCTTTTGGAAGTCCACACCCACATAACCATTTATTTCAAATTGCATGGCTGATAACTTTTCCAAAGCCTTGTCTTTAGTTTTCTCCAGCATCCAATCGGAGGAGGAAGACTGTAGTATATCCTCAAAAGCTAATTTCAATTGTTGCCACATAGATTTTACCTCTTCAATAACTTCTGGTTGTTGGCTAAGAAGCTGTTTATAGATGAGATGATCCAAATACTTAATAAAATGTTTCTTGGTGATTTCCACACATTTTTCTTTTTGTTTCTCCAAGTTCTTTTGTGCCTCTAAACGAAAATCTTGTATTAATTCCCACATTATATAATTAGCTACCACATTAGGCGGTGTTTCCAAGATCAAAATGCGCAAATTTCGTATATAGTTTTCCACATATTCGTAGACCGGTAAACGGTAGTCGTAACCCAACCAGGTTTTAACAAAATGTGTAAAATTAATGGCGGGACCATAGTTCTCTGTCATTTCCTCCAGCAATCTTAAGCGGGTTTTATCTTCCATACCAAGACCCTCTAGCGGATCTACCATTCCAGAAGCTAATTTATGTGCAAAATCAGTTACCTCTTGGGAAACTAATAATGCTTGTGTAGGTGTTAAACCCAATACTGACTGCATTTCCATTTGCCACATAAGCGATAAACGAGTGTAATATTCCTTTGATTTGCCAGTTATAAGATCATCTAATTGTCCTATATATAAGCGATTTATTTCATTATTAGTTAGATCGGCATTAATATCTACGCCCAATATTATTTTCCGTCCATATTTACGCAAAATCTGGCCTATAGCTTCCAACCAATCAAATTCACTCTCCTTCCAAGCGGAACCCTTCAAAGCCGGCATACCCCCAAACTCTTCCATTATGCTCAAGAGATTCTCGCGATAGTTATGTTGCTTTTGACCGCTTTGCAAACAAGACTCGTAAAAATACTTGACTTTGATATCAGTTTCTATGTCATGCGAAGTTTTAGCACCATCCAAAATGTAAAACAATTTACGATCATATGCTTTGGACAAAACACTGAATATACCCGTTTTGGGTTCATTAATGGCGGGATTAATTTTAGCCCAATTACCACAGGCATATTGATAAAAATCTTTACAAGCATCCACTTCTGGTTTCATATAGTTTCGCATTTCGGCCGATTTCGACAAACGCATTATTTGACGGCCTGCTGGCGTATTAAATTTTGTGGCATTATAATTAATTGCCGTGGCGTTAATTTCAATTAAAACAAAGAATTGTAAAGAAATATAAATTAAAAATTTATTCGAAAATCGTTTCATGTTACAATCACTTCTTTGTAGTGTACCAAACCCGTCTATATAAAAATCTAAACTAAACTAGAAAGAAAGTTTTCATCTTTCTAAGAGTATTTTTCACAAAATATCAGGTCAAAGGTTATCTATGTTTTTTTAGAAACATGGGAATAGTCTTATATTTTTTTTTTAAACACATATACAAATACAAAATATAATTTCAATACTGTATTTTCGAAATTAATCTTTATAATTGAATTAATACGTCATTGTCAATGCCAATGACGATTTACTCATTGTTACTCATTTGTTTATTTTGAATTTTAGGAAATAAAATTGAAATTAGTGATAGTGGGTATATCAAGATCATGAATAATCGTTTTAATAAAATTGAGAAATAAATGAAATAAAACGTTCTTAGATGAGAGTTTGCTGAGAAATGTGTAGTATAACAGTCAGTTTTTTAATAAAAATATTTATGTTACATATTCAAATACAAATTTGGTACTTTTTGATGAAGATTTGAAGGGAAAAATCGTACCTATTTCATAAGAATTTGTGGTTAAGTTTGTTTTAGAGGAAGGCTTCAGATATCCATTATATGGCGTACTCTATAATTTGTAACAATTGATACTGTATTCTGTTCGCATACATTTTAAAATTTATTACAAGAGTGTAGGAGAACGATAAAATAACCAGTTCGTTGGTGTAGAATTTTTTAGAATTTATATTTCATTCTTAAACAAGTAAGAGATTATAGTCGGGCGAGGCCGACCATATAATAACTTACACATGCTACAAAAATAAAATGTGAACATTTAAATTGAATTATACCTTACCTCAGATATACTTAAGCAATTTATTGTTGAACAAAACTGTGGACATTTAAGAAAAATTTTGAAGGGCGCCTCCCCACTGAAGCGGTGTAGGGTATAAAAATGTGATTGAAAAATACTATCGTAAGGCCTAGCTAAACCTCTAATTAAAAATTACTATTGTAGGCTTAATATACATATGGAACAGGTTTAAAATGTACGATTTAGATTATAATAAAAGAAGTTGTTTTTGCCTTAATTCCGAAATATTAAAACAATTTGTTGATAATAAAAAGTGGTTTTCTGAAAGAGGAATTATACAGGGCCAAGGGTAAATATGGGGATATCTTTATAAGTGATGTAATAGAGATTTACGCTTACATTCTTTTTATGAAGAATTTGACCATGATATTAGTGCTTATAAGTGATCTATTGACTTCTAAGTCCTTCCTGAAGGGGACTTAGTATGAGGGCTAGGGTCACTTGGGTCCCGATCATTATGAAAATTAGCAGCAAATTTAGATTTACAAAAAACAAAGTTGCGACGATTTTTCTACATTTACTAAAGCATTCAACATAATTACGACCTCAAGAACCCTATTCGGGAGGTACGCTTGTTTGGGGCGAGGTAAAATAATGTACCAATTTCATCCTTTTTTGAAATTGATACACTTTATCTTAAAAATGACGACCTGTAGTGTGCGTACATGGTTTACATAGTGTAGGGTATTTTACTAAACGTATGTGTTATTTAAAAATAGCGTACGAGTAGTAGTTACGAGTTTCGATTTTCTATAAAAAGTAATAATGTTTTTTTTTTTTTATTTGAATCGTTTGTGGTTATTTTTTGAGCTTTGATGGGCGTACAATTTATACAATACAAATAAATCACGATCCATTTCATTCAAGTTAACCACAAAAAAAATTATAAAAGATCCTAATAAAGATTTTTTAATTCTTGGAGGTATTATTTTAAAATTATTTATTTAAATTTCACAAAATTTTAATAAATTTGACATTTCTTCGATGGATTCATGTTACACGTTCGATTGTCGCATTTAAATAGCCAATGAAACGCTTTAGAGTTTGATAATGAATAACTCTATACATTGACGGTGCATGACTATCGTCATTAGCATATGAACTACGAAATACTGAAAGTGTATTCTCACACATGAGTTGGGCAAAGCTAATGAAAAACAATTGACGATTATTAAACGGCAAGCGAGGTAGGGTGTCATTGGCTTCCACATATGATTCGGAAAGTTTTTGCTTATTCAACCAGCATACATAGGCATCGTAAGCTATATTTACGCCACCATTATCGGCAATATTTTCCGACTGTAAAATACTTTTACCTAAAGGTTTGCCATTATAGATGTAGTTGTGATATTGTTCCTCAAGGCATTTACGCTTCAATTCGAACTCTTTGGCAGATTTCTCATCCCACCAGTATGGCTGCAGCATATATACAGGAATTTTTATTTTATTTGCCAAAACATTATAGAGAGGAGTGTAGCTTAATACTTCAGTATTCTCTTGAGTTTTCTTCTCTAGTTTGTTTTCTCTTAAAGATTTAGATAGTTTGTGGGATCTATGTGCAAGTTTTTAAACATATTAATAAAATTATCAGAGTCGTATGAGTTAAGGCTTAAATTCATATTGTTCAATTTTTTGATGGCCTCTTGTTCTGTCTCAGGTGATATAAAATCATATTTCTTTGACTCAAAATTGTGCCTCAGTGTGTTTTTAATATTATCCCACAGCTCATATATGCTATTCTCAAACTCTTTATCCACAAATTTGCCAAAATATTTTCTCGTTTGATCTAGCTGAAAATCACTGGATCTGAGGTCTACTATAAATTCCTTTAAAAATAACCAAAGAATGTAGTCCTCTACAAGTTCAATGTCAATGGTGCTGAAAACATCATGTAAACCCTCCAGATAAGATTCATCATATACATATATCTGTGCTGGCAGATCGTTTGTACCTAATACAATTTCCAAATATTCTTTCACATCAAATAAATACTTGTATTTTTCTATCAAATCTGTGGTATTGTACAGTGTCAGTAGTTCGTCCACGCTTTTACCCAAACGCACATCTGAGGCACCCCATGTTAAATTATTTTCAAATGTAATTATGTTTTGTGCGGTAATTGCCGCATCTTCTGCAGCCATATGCAAATACGACTGTAAATATTTTCGTATTAAAGTTTTTTCTATGTTTTGCATCATATTATCACCTCCATTGGCCAATATAAATTCTGGTGGACTTATATAGGGCATTGTTTTAGACGTGTTTTTAATATCGTCCAAAATAAACACCGATAATATAATAGTTTTTCCATACTTATATGGAATTCCAGCCACCGTAGACCACCATTTAGAATTGGTATTATTTAATTGTTCATCTGTCTTGAAAGCCGAGAATTCACCAAAATCTTTATAGATGTTTGCCAGATTGGTCTTATATGTTGCTTTATTAAAGTATACATTTCGACAAGAGGCATAAAAGTCTTTGATTTTATCTTCACCACCATTGTTTCCGGATTTTTCCTCTAGTAACAACTTACTCAGTCTTTTTTTAAAGCCCCTTGATAATTCCTGAAATTTATCCGTTCTTATTTTTCGTTTTTCATTCGTCGGATTAATTTTAGGCCACTTGCCACAGGCATAAGAATAAAAATTGTCACACGGATCAATATTTTCATCTATATATGCTTTAATATCTGCGGATTTTGATAATTTTAGAATTTGTTTAGCATAGTTGCTAGTGAATATATCTTCCGTACTTTTCACTTTTAACGAACTGTATATTAGAAATATGACGCTATATAAGAAATTATTAATTAATTTTATTTTCATGTTATTAAAAAAATATTAAGTATTTTTCAACCGTTTCGACAGAGAATTTATTCCGTACTAAAGAGCATTTGTTTGATAAAATGTTTTTGTTTTTTAATAAGTTGTTTTTTTTTTTACATTTTATCACAAAATAAATCAGCAAGTTTTTGCTGAAAAAGTCCAGTAAAATTTACATAAAATTTTTTAATATTAAAAAAAAAAAATTAAAATTAGCATAAAGTTTTCATTGAGATTTAAAATAAAAAGATAAATCAACATTAATGATCAAAGGTCCATTCTTAATTTAAACCTTGCGAATTTTATAATAATTCTGTATAATACCAAGTTCACACGAGCATTCGGTAGAAAAAGTTTTAAATTACTGGACTAATATGCAAATATATCATAAAACCTCTACAAAGAAAAAAGTTTCAGCACAAATAGTAAGAGACCTGCTTTCATTGGCAAAATTTAATAATATTAAAGAATAAGTTCTAAAGCCTAGACTTAAAATATTTCAAATTAAAGTTATGTTTTCCTTTTTGTTTTGAAAATTTTTTAAATTTTCTTTGCAAGTTTCGTTTTTTTCTTTTTGGTTTTTACTTAAAAATCGATGAAATGTTAGCGAAATTGTCCGGATTTTATGTTTGCTGACGTTTTGTTCTTTAAGATTTTGTTTATATTGTCATATGAAATTCAAAATGCCCTAAGCTACAAAAATATCAAAAACTACCTTTTGATTAAATATGACGCACCGTAACAAAATACATACCCCTGCAAAATAGTTAACTCCTACAAAAAATTATCCATATCAAAAACAATATTAACCCATATCGCCAATAAAAAATTTTCATTTCCCGCGAAAGGAAAATTGCTATCGTGAACTTGTCGTGAACAATTCATTCACAATACTTCAATCTAGAACAACCCCCCCCATCCTTCCCCCTTCTGTGAAGAAAACCTTTAACTTATTTATAGCTTACAATTTATTTGATCAAAAAATAATACATTTCTTAACCGGATGCATTTGTGAACCCCGTTGACATTCAAATGCCTCAGCGAATGCATCGAAATTGGCAAACATCGTACGTACACGAACTTCTTCGGGTGGATGAACATCGGTAGTGATAAGTATATGATGTAGAATACGATTAATATCTGTACACCACATTTGGGCTGTACTTATGAAAAATAATTGGCGGGCATTTATTGAGTCCATATGGGGTAAATGTTCTGGAGTATGATAATTTTCACTTAACCACATCTCATAGGCAGCATAGGCAATACGTATGCCGACATTATCGGCAATATTTTCTCCCTGAGCCTGAGTTTTGGGCAGCAGTTCCCCACCAAATCTTTGTTTGCCATACTGCTGACGTAGACATTCTTTGCGTGCATCAAAGATCGCACTGGCATTGAGATCCCACCAATTATTAAGATTTCCTTTAGCATCAAATTTACGTATGGTATCATCAAAGCCATGCGCCATTTCATGGCCCATTATGAAGCCCAAAGTGCCGTATTTCAGAGCTTTAGGATAAACATCATCCCAAAGATAACGAGGTTGTAGGAAAGCTACGGGTAGTATAACACGATTATATTCCGCCGCATAAGCTGGTGTAAAACTAAGCTTTTTATGCTCTTCCAATTTTGGTGCTTCTTCTAATTTCATCCTGAAATTGTGTCCCCTCAGCTGTAAAACACTTTTAAGGTTTTCAAAGAATTCACCTGATAAAATTTTTAATGAACTGTATTCTGTTTGAAAATCAACATCCTCATAAGCATTTATTTCAATTTCCATGGCCAATAACTTTTCCAAAGCCTTGTTTTTGGTAGACTCCAGCATCCAGCCGGAGGAGGAAGCCAGCAATATGTTTTCAAAAGATAATTTTAGTTGTTGCCACATAGATTTTACTTCTTCAATAATTTCTGGTTGTTCGGTAAGTAGTTGTTTGTAGATGAGATTATTAAAATATTTTAGAAAATGTTTTTTAGTGACTTCCACACATTTTTCTATTTGCTTCTCAACGTTTTTTTGAGTCTCCAAACGAAAATCTTGTATTAATTCCCACATAATATAGTTGGCTAAGACTTTACGTGGAGTTTTGACTATCAAGTCATGTAAATTTTGTATATAGCTTTCAACATATTCATAGACTGGCAAGCGATAATCGTAACCCAGCCAGCTCTTAACAAATTGTGTAAAATTAATAGTAGGACCATAGTTCTGGGACATTTCATCCAGCGATCTTAAACGAGTTTTTTCTTCTATACCCAAACCTTCCATAGGATCTATCATACCAGAAGCTAAATTTTGAGCAAAATCGGTAATTTCCTGGGATATGTTAGAAGCTAGTGCAGGAGATAAGCCCAATACTGACTGCATTTGCATTTGCCATAAAAAGGACAAACCATAATAATATTCTTTAGATTTATTGCTTATTAAATCATCCAATTGACCAATATATAAACGATTTATTTTATTATTGGTTAAATCTGAATTGATATCTACACCCAATATTATATTATAGCCATATTTTCGTAATATCTGGGCTATAGTCTCTAGCCAATCAAATTTAGTATCCTGCCAAGCCGCACCTTTCAGAGCAGGCATGCCACCAAACTCTTCCATTATGCTTATGAGATTTTCTGTATAGTTATCATTCTTTTGAAAACGTTGCATACATGATTCAAAAAAATGCCTCACTTTTGTATCAGTTTCTGTACTTTCTAAAGTTTTTGTTCCTTGTAAAATTTTCAATATCTTACGATCGAAGGCCTTGGACAAAATGGCAAATATACCTGTTTTAGGTTCATTAAGTGCAGGATTAATATTTGGCCAATTACCGCAGGCGTATTGGTAAAAATCTTTACAAGCATCCACTTCGGTTTTCATATAGATACGCATTTCGGCCGATTTGGACAAACGCATGATTTGACGGGCTGCTGGCGTATTGAATTTTGTAACGTTATAGCTCAACACGTATGATTGCATTGTAATTAAAATGTAAATTATTGAACAGACACAAAATGTTGATTTATTTGAAAAAACTTTCATTTTATTCCCAAGAGATTGAAATGATTTTAATGCTGCTATTCGAAAATTCTTACTAATTTGTTTGGTATATTTTTTAAGAATGAATGTTTTTATCTTTTTAAGAGTATACATACGTTTCTTTTCATTATTTGGCATTGTCTTTACAAAATATTGGGTCATTTTAAAGGTTATCAATAGAATTCATTTCAAAACCAGGCATTTCTTCTATTGCAAATGAGAAATGCATATGAAGGCAAAAAATTGTTTCTGTTATTGTTGAAAGTACATTGAAAATGATAATTATTAAAAATGTTAAAATTTTAATCTTAAATAAAAATATAAATGTTATAGTACGCCATTAGAAGTGAGATCTTTTATTATTTTTCTTTGTTTTAAGTTTAAGAAAATAATTGAAAAATATTTTTTTGATGTGAACGTACCATCAAAAAAATATAGAAATTTTAACGTGTTTTAAATAAATTAATAGTTACTTAGCTTCCTTTTCCATTTGAACGTATTTTTAAGAAGTCGCATAAAGTTTTTTTTTGCCTTTTCAACAAAATATCAATTTTGGGGCAATTTTTAGGTGTTTTTTTAATTCCATCAAAGTTCGGGGAAATATGGTTGACCACAAAATAAGTTTTAATTTTTTTCTATTTAAACGTATTATAACGAAATTCAAGCGATTTTAGCTTTTTTGAAGTTTGTGTTTTCGACCACTATGCTGATGTTTGTAACGCACAAACATATCGATCGACCCCCACTTTCTGAGTCGATTAAAACATATCCGTCCGTCTGGTTGGATGTCTATGTATAGGTCGTAATTTTCAAGATATTTTGATTAAACAAAGAAGCCCATAGAAAATGGTTAAAATCGGTCCATTATTTCAACTAGCACCTACACAACCGGACCTCCCGATTGGGATATTTTATGCCATAATTATTCAAATATACTACAATCTCTCCAAAAATTGACACAAATAAGTTTTATATAAGTATAATTGACACTGCCCATTTTTGTAATGATCGGTCATTATCTGACCATAGCCCCCATTCGAAACCACCATAAAAATTTTTCTTAAATGTCCAAAATTAACATTAGTATCGTAATGAAACTTTGCATAACTATCTGTTACATAAAAATATATCCTTTCTAAAAATTTAATAAGGATCGGCCCATATTTGACCCTAACTCCCATATAAAATCTTTTCTAAAAATTGTTCTTTTATCAATAAATTTATTAAATACTTTGGAATTAAGGTAAAATTCAAATTCTTAATAAAAACTAAATAATATGGTCGGCCATGCCCGACACACAGACATTTTTCAATACCTTGTAAACCTTTTAAACGAATCAGGAATGTTCAGCCATCTAGCTGCTCCGAACTCTATCATATTTCCAAAAGACAGAAGATTATAGCTAGATCGTTTTATTATTCATATTAAACAGAGTAATTAAATCAACAGACCCTTCCTTGCTTCTTGATAGTGGCTATAAAAAAACCCCCCATCCAAATATTTCATTAACATTCTTACAAACTTAATTAATATAAAAAAATTCTAAGGAGAAGTTTAATTAACAAAATCTGAACTTTTTGTAACTCATTTTATACAATTTGTTTTTGAAAATATTTTCGATACAAGGTGCCGTGTTTTACAATATAAGGGGGTAAATGAAAATTCAATATGTAAGTATTGTTTTGCTCATTAACAAATTTACCTTATAAATGTATAAAATTCTTAAAAGGAATTATTTATTTTATTTTTTTTTCTTGCAAATCTCTTAACAATATTTGTTTAAGGATTTACATAAATAATTTGATTAAATAAAATCAATATGTACATGTGCAAAATATTGTAAATAAATTGACGTAGCTACAAGACAAACTTAATATAATATTTTTGTTATGTTCATAAACAAGTAAATAAAAAATCTATAATCTATACCCCAGCAATTCTGGCCGCTTGATCTGATTTTGGCAACCTTTACTGATAACAAAACTGCGAATGGTCTTTCCTTATATTCAAGGGTAAAACAAGTTCATAATGATAACACACTAGATTATTTAGTGTCACCAAAGTGACAATTATTTATACCCTGGTATCATAAAAAAACGTTAACTACTTCTAAAACTGCAGGGCAACTGTAAAATTTGTATATATGTAAATAGATGTAAAATATGTAACCATAATCTTGAACATTATTTGTAATATGAGTAGCAAACCGCAAAAGAACATACATTTAACGTACATACGTACATCGTACATCTATATATCTATATACAAGAAATTTAACTAAATCCTAGTGATAAATATTTAATTTAGATGTAATTAAAAGATGTGCTTCAATTTGCTTTAATTAACTCTTAAAATATATTTTGGATAATTATTTAAAAACCATGTTATTATTAAATTCATACTCCTCAACAAGAAACACTTTAACCTTCGCATATCTACATAATGTTTAATAATTTTAATATTTTTTAATATTTGTGAAATCTTAAGACCCAGTGACTAACATTTAAAATTCGAATATGCTGCATTAAGAGCGAATTGCAATCTATAATAAAGGAATATTTTTATTCACATACAAATATCTTTTCCTACAAATAGTAATTACTTTCATCTTAGTGAGAAGTGTCCACATGTACATAATACTCTCGTCATTCCGTTTCTAATTTCTACAGTATAATTTTCAGACTATATAAAGTATATATTTTGGATCCTTAAAGATAATGAAATCGATAAAGTCATATCCGTCTGTCTATTGAAATCAGTTTTCTGAAGAAACTAGACATCTTCGGGATCCAAATTTTCAAAAATTATGTTAATAAGCTTTCGAGAAGTTTCCTTTTAAAAATTAGCTAAATCCGTCTATAAATAACAGAGATATGAGCAAAAATTTGAGATAACCACTTAAAAAAAAAATAAATAAAAATTATAATGCTTTGACCAAAAAGCAAAAACATTGCTTAGGCGTTAATTGTTCTTATTATACCCTACATCACTATAGTAGAGAAGGTATTATGCATTTGTCCTGATGTTTATAACTCACTCAAATATTGGGTCTACACCCTCCTTAAATCCGCTCAGATATAACAATCAATTTACATATGTATATCCGTCTGTCTGTCTGTGTGACCATGTAAAGCTTGTGTGCATTCTAAACCTTTTCAAGATAATTTGATGATTTGGCGCATACTTTGCTTTTGACCCAATGACGAAAATGGGTGAAATCGGTCCAGTATTTCGCCCTGCCCCCATACAACCATACCCCCCTAGGGTTCTAGTTCTAGTATATTTTATAGAAGTTTAAATGACACTGCCTATTTTTGTAATGATCGGGTAGAAGTAGACGTAAATTCCTATACCAAAATGTAAAAAATCCCTTTATTTACCCTTACCCCCATATGAACCCTTTTTAGAAAATTTCAGAAATTATGGTAAAAACAAATTAAATGCATTATTATTTAAAAAATAATACACATTTTATACATACGATTAGTTTTAGGTTGGTCAATGCAATGGTAGAGTTTTTTTAACCGACAATATTTCCTTGTTCTAAATAATTAATCATTTCTTATAGGATTCGTTACATACTTTAATCATTCCCCCATTTAAGAAGGTATTAATATTAATATCAATATATTACTATCCAACAATTCAATTGGAATAACATTCAGGTCCATGATAACAAATTCATATTTTTTACATTATTTACAAAAAAAGAACAACATAAATTTAAATAATCACCTATATTTATCACAATTTTTTAACAGTATTGTAACGTTTATAAAAAATTTTAAATTGTATTTTCATTAATAAAACTCACTTTGTGTTTCCATGAAGGTCATAAACGACAAATAAACAAGTAAGAGTGCTATATTCGGCTGTGCCGAATCTTATATACCCTTCACCATAGTGTATTTTAAACATAATTGATCTTTCAGTCTAGTTAATAAAAACATTAAAAAAATTTGAGTCGATTTAAGCCGAATGATTCGGCGGCGGCTCAAGCAACTAAATATAGTTCGGCGGCGGCTAAGCTCCGACTCGAAGCCGGTCGACTTCGACCTCTGATTCATTGCTGGTAAACATTGAAAAGACGTAGATTTTGTTTTTGTTTATCGTAAAAAAAATTGTTTTAAAAAGCACTTGGAAAAATTTTGTGTTAGTTTTAAATTTCAAACTTACATTATTCGCATAAAAATTATTGTACAATAACTCACAATCTACTCTCATATAATTGAAAACGTTTTAAATACTTTTTCCTATTCATTAAAAAATATATTTGCAAAACAAAAGGGAAAATTATTTTATTTTAACAAAAAATGCAAATCATATTTTTATTGCTGTGTATTTTTTGTATGTTTGGATTCCAAACATACAAAAAAATACACAGCTGAATAAAACCAAATACATCTACACACACATGTACATCTTTTTCTATATTCAGTGTTGTTGCTTTTATAACAATTTTTTGATGAAATTTTCAGAGGTTGTCTCGGATTTTTGCTCATATCTCCGTTATTTACCGACCGATTTTGCTGATTTTAAATAGCGATCTTCTCGAAAGCATGTCTAATAGAATTATTGAAGATTCGGATCTCGCCGATATCTGGGGTCCTCTAAAAACAACAGACAGACAGACAGACAGACGGACAGACAGACGGACATGGCTTAATATATATACTTTATAGGGTCGGAAAATTATATTATAGAAATTACAAACGGAATGACAAACTTATATATACCCTTCTCACGAAGGTGAAGGGTATAAAAAGAAACTATAAAATACGAAAAATGAAAATATATCAAAAGAAATAAAAAAAGGAATATAAAACATAAACTTTGACATCGTAAACTTTGTTATAAATAATTCGTTAACAACTACTTATATACATAAATAAATAAATATAAAAGTATACCAGGCAATACCTTCTAAACAGCAATTTTTAGAAACTTACTTTTTGATATGAATTTTTTTTTTGTAATACATACAAACAGGAAATCGATAATAGTCACATTGTGAATCAAACAGGAAATGGTAGTGACAATAAAAAATATGATCAAAGTAAACATATTATTGTTTTATTTGGTTTATTAAATTCAAAATGATCGCTGTAATTATTATGTTCTAACACACGCAGTCTTCACTAATTTAAGTAAACTACTCCGAACTGCAGGAATCTCTGTAGGTACTTATAAAAATTATAATGTGGGTTTTATGTTTTCTATATGTATGTGTAATGTATTTATGTAATAATTAGAGCGGAAGTTAAGGTTTTGCAACTGGCATTTTCAAAGTTTCAAACGTGTAATGTTTTCTAAAATATACTTTTCTTTATTGTTAATATTTTTTCCACAATTTTATTACGAGGGCTGTTCTGCCCGTCATGATTAAATACACAAGCACTCATTTGCTAAATAGAATTATAATATTATTAGCTAATTTTGTTATATATTCATTTTATAATTTCACGTTGTTGTATTTATATATACTATAATATTTTCTTTCTTATATTTTTAGGTGCTCTTCCCTTAGTTGTGGCAACCACGTTTTGTTTTTCGTTTAAATGGAAATCGCTGATTATAATCTCATATTGCCTTTTATCGTTATGGGGCTTATACAAGGTACGTATGATGTTGCTAATTAAATTTCCTAAATACTAAATAAATGTATTACGTTAATTACACACACGTTTATACAATATTTGTATTATTAGTTAGCATATGTAGCGTATGATTAATTTTATAATATTTGGGAATTTTAGTTAATTTAATAAGCAGAACGAGGTACTACATGCAAATTTCAGTTCTAGTTCAGTTCTAGTTCATTTCTAGTTCAGTTCTAGTTCAGTTCTAGTTCAGTTCTAGTTCAGTTCTAGTTCAGTTCTAGTTCAGTTCTAGTTCAGTTCTAGTTCAGTTCTAGTTCAGTTCTAGTTCAGTTCTAGTTCAGTTCTAGTTCAGTTCTAGTTCAGTTCTAGTTCAGTTCTAGTTCAGTTCTAGTTCAGTTCTAGTTCAGTTCTAGTTCAGTTCTAGTTCAGTTATAATTCATTTACACTTTGTATTAACTACAAATGTAAGCATAACTTTTTATTTTATATACACATTTGTTTACACAACTTTCATACTGAAATATATTTATTTATATATACATTTCCGACTTTGTATATAATTTTGTTTATGTGTATGTACTCTTTTATTTTTCATATTTTATTTCTTTAGGCCTTAACAGCTAGTTCACCTTGGCAGCGTCGTTTGTGTTTTGCCTTGCCCTTTACCATGCGATCGATTTTAACATTTTTCCGCACCATCGGTCTAGTGGGTGGCAATCGCGTTGCATTGGAACATGTTTACCTGCAGGTATGTAAAACAGTATATTTGCACTGAATTTATTAACACCCCAGTTTTATTTTTTAAATAAAGTGTAATGTGGCATAAACGGCAGTTAATAATAAGTTACAAACTATATGTATATTATTGTAGTTTATGCATACACTTGGCAAGAAAGTTTAAGCCAAGTTAAAAGTTTATTTTTTAGATTTTTTTGTTTGTTTTTCAATTCATGTTAAAATTAAATACAATTTATGATAACTGCAATAAATGTGCATACATATGTTTGTGGTTGCTTTAATAAGTAAACAATTATGTTTAAAAAATTTTACACAGAATTAATTAAACTAAAACTTTAATAATTTGTATTTGTTTATTCAACAACACCGTAATGGGGGAGGTTTGTATATATGTGTTTGTAGAAATTTATTATCACATGATAATATCTATTTAATGGTGTCAATATTTGATGAGTTAGTTGGGTTAGGACACAAAATGTCCTTTTTTAAGTTTTTATCTTCATAACTGATCATTTATGGGGTCTTATATGCAACTATAGTATTTCTAAAATAATTTTTACAACAACATAATTTCCTTTAAATGAATCATAAGTTTTTTAGTTGTCCAACTTAAATTTGTTCCTATTTTATTTATTTTTAAATTTATTTAATACTCTGGCCATAACTGTACTTAAGATTTATATAATAAGTATTTATTTTGTGGATTTTATAATTTAATAAAAGATTAATACAGACTGTTTTTATTGTGTTGTTTTATTATAAATTGTATTCATTCTTTTTCATTGTTATACTTTTAAGTGGCTTGATGTTTGGCTAGATTTTGTGTGCAATTGTTTTCTTTTATTATTTACTGAATGGTGGGAGGGGGTCTTTTCAGTTTTTTTGTTTTATTATTCTTTCTTTTTCCGTTACAATACAAGGTTTTCCGACAGAAAAATAAAATAAAAAAAAAAAAACATAACAATATATAGTAGGTATTGTTTCTGAAATGTATTGTATAGTATATATTAAAAAAAATTACTGTCTATTGAACGTAACCTTGTGCCTATTTATGGTTTCGATAGGATGCTTCACAATTCTACGAATTTCATTTTTACTACCAACCTGTGGATTAAAATGTTATAAAAATGCGTTTTTTTACATTTTAATAACCGTAAGGCATTTCCTACTTATACACTCTTTATATGTACATCATACGTGCTGGAAATCTCAATGTGTTTAGGTGGATTTAGGTTTGTGTTTAATTCGTAGAATTATCAGTTTAAATATGTTTAAAAGCGCTAGATGTTATTAAAGATTTACAGATTATTTTGGTTATTTTTATGCTATATCAACGTGTTTTTTTACATTTATACACAGAGGGATGAAGATGTCTGGTATCAAATTGACACCAAAGTGTTTATAATTTTTCAAAAACATCCGTTGTCAAAGTATATACATACGTACGACAACACTCGTTGTCGAAATCTAAATTTTATATACATCCGTTTTTTTAAATGTTAACAAACGTGTTGACAACGGTTTATCATTTAAAGCCAAACATTTTTTTTATGGCTACGAAGACTTAATCTTGAATTTTCAACTTAATATAAAATTTATAGTTAATAAAACTCATTTTTTAAATTAAATCATTAACTCTAAGTAGTAAATTTTTATATTATAGTTGTTAAAACTCTTTCCCAATAAAATCCATCAAATAAAATTTGGCGACAAAATTGCCAGCCTATAGACAATAAAGATCAATGTTTAACATAAATACATATATAAAAAAATCATTAGACTGGAAAAGTATTTAAGTAAATTTACTTATAAACGATAAGTTCATGTTTAACGATTTATACAAGGTCTAAGAAAACAAAGAAAAAACAGCGAAAACCTATTTAAGATAAAAATGAGTAAATATAACGAAAACAAAAATGATGTTATTGTAACTAAAGATTGGACAATAAACATAAATGGAAAATATGTGTATAATACAAATATAGTAAATAAATATATATTTTGTTTAAAAAGCAAATCTTTTGTTTGCTTTTTGCTTATTTCATAACATAACACCAAGGCGTATGATTTATTTATTTTAAAATTTTAGTTTAGTCTAAAAAAAATATCAATCATACGCCATCAGTATGCTCTAAATGAAAAAGAAAAAGACGTAATTTTATTTAAATGTTTTTTTTTATATTTTACATTGCAATTGAAGTCGAATGTACACTTATTCTGAGGTCTTTCTAATATAGTCGGAATAAAAATTGTAAATATGTAATTTTCCAGCAAAAATAAAACGAAGTACTTCCAAATGAATATCATTTATCACCACTTCAAAAGTAGCATTAACTGAATTTGTTTACCTTCTGTGGAAATGGTGTTTATTGACTTCCAAAGAAACGAAAAGAATACAATTTTGTTTACGATTGAAGGTATATTTTTTACTAAAATTTTTTGAAGTTGATTATTATGGAGTTGATCGATAAATACATGTAGTTTATTTCTTTATGTTAATGTTATTTAAATCAAATTAGTTGTATTCTATTATACTAAAATTTCACTTCTTAATAAGTTTCTAAAAAAAGAACAACAAAATTACTTTCTCAGAATGACTTCAAATGTAGTGAATTTGGAATCAAATAAAATGAAAATCCCTCCTATCACAAGCTTGTGTTATTATCATCACTTCTTCAGGTCCTCTTCAGTACTTCCATGGAGTAAATTCTACCTGTTTTTCGCTTCTTTGGCGGGTTAAGCCTTCAAGATTGCTGAAGATATGATCAAAGCTCCCAATTTTATTAATTAAATTAAAATATATTGCATTTAAAAAGAATGATATTCGCCCAGCCTCTTTATGATAGAAAATAAATTTCGTAAACCAGATTTAAGTTTTTATTTAAATTGTTGTTATTCATGTCGTTAAAATATTTCAAAATTAATTACAAAAGTTATTAGTTGACATTTGTGAATAAGTGAACCCTTTTTAAGTAGTAAATAAATTATCCATGTTCTTTACTTTTCGACATTATTTTTGTCCTAAATAAATATTTACCAACATTTCCACTTTGTCTGGTTATATTTTATCAAAGCGATAAATTGACAGTTTTTATACAAAAATTATTTTAACCGGTAGAATTTCTACCGATTTAAAAATAAACGGAGGTTGAGATAAAGGCCTTAGCCTTAAAATAAATTGTGTAAATAAATCTTTTACCACCACAAAAAAAAAACAAAAAAGCTATATTCTTATTTATTTTACTACAGAAAAAACGATGAAGAATAATTAATTTTCTACCTTCCAAAAAAAACGTCAAGATGTACATAAATATAATTTCAATATTTATTATTTTTAGAACTTTGGAATTTTGTAAATATAGTTATACAGACATAAGATTAGCCGTTAGTGATAGTAAACAGCAATTACAATTAATATTTTACAAGAACAATTGTCCAATTCACAATCGGTGTTGTACGGTTGTAACGTAGTATGTCGTTTTTTATTATAAATTTGTTTTTGTTTAAAAAAAATTATTTGAAAAATTTGTATGACATACAACGCTACAACGACATAAATGATATCACTCTAAAATGCATACAAATGTATGCAAAAATATATGAGTTTATTTACGCTTTAATGGAAAAATTTTGTGTAAATATTTGCTTAACATTTTTCATATTTGAAGAAAAATTTTTTATTTCTAGAATCTATGAGAGAATTTATTGGAAAGCATTTTAAAATTATATTTACTTAACAAAAAAAAAGGACAACGATTATTGTACAAGTTCTAGTTAAAGTAGAAGGCAATAAATTTAAAAATATGTTTGTATGGGGGTTATTTTGTTCAAGACACTAACGAACAAAATAACACCTACCCAAACATCGATATTTTATGGACAACTCTGAAAATATTTTTTAACTTTTTAAAGCTTTTAAACCTCTTAGCTAAGAATGTTATAAAAATAAACTTTTTCAGAATATTTTTTTTTTTAACTTGCAATTTCCAATTTTACAATACATATTTTACTTTTTAGGACGTTGTTTCCATATTCGGCGGTGCTATTGGCGCTATGCGTATTCCAGAAAAATGGTTTCCCGGTTTAGTTGATTTCTATTTAAATTCCCATAATATAATGCATGTTTTAGTTGTCGTTGCTGTCTATTCCATGCATAAGGTAAGTTTCAATTGCAAAAACACATACATAAAAAAATTATTGTCTATATTCTAGTCTACAGTCTAGTCCATAGTCTAGTCTATAGTCTAGTCTATAGTCTAGTCTATTGTCTAGTTTATAGTCTAGTCTATAGTCTAGTCTATTGTCTAGTTTATAGTCCAGTCTATAGTCTAGTTTATAGTCTAGTCTATAGTCTAGTCTATAGTCTAGTCTATAGTCTAGTCTATAGTCTAGTCTATAGTCTAGTCTATAGTCTAGTCTATAGTCTAGTCTATAGTCTAGTCTATAGTCTAGTCTATAGTCTAGTCTATAGTCTAGTCTATAGTCTAGTCTATAGTCTAGTCTATAATCTAGTCTTTAGTCTAGTCTATAGTCTAGTCTATAGTCTAGTCTATAGTCTTGTCTTATCTCTATAGTCTTATCTTGTCTTGTCTATAGTCTAGTATATGATCTAGTCTGTAGTCTAGTCTACAGTTTATTCTATGGTCTAGTCTATAGTCTTTATTCCAGTATATACTTAGTCTGCAATTTTAACTTTTTTAAAATTATTTACTTCCACATTAACAAAAAATCAATAATATTTCACAGGCAACTGTTAAAGATTTCGAATGGATGGATTCAACAAATTGTGATGCCTTTGTAAACGTCACTAGTAAAGTACTTGAAACTACCTTAAATACGAAAATAGAACTATGACCATTTGAATTCAATACTTTATTAAATTATTATAATCGTTTTTTATTTCTATTAAGTTTTAATAGTTGAAAATATTTCTAGATACTAAAATTAAAATATATTTATTAATTAATATAACTAAAATTCTATTTCAAATAATATTGAAAAAAATATATAAAAAAATTAAAAAAAAATTGCAAAATTCCAGAAACAAGAAACAAGCTAATAAAAATATAAAAATTTTACTTCCTTCTTAAAACTTAAGCAACATTTTATTTTTGTCTTTTGAAATTAAAACAACTTTTTAACAACTTTTTTTAATATAAAAAACAAAAACGCAAACAAAATTTAAATCTTTAGAATTATAATAAAATGATAATTTAAGTTTATTAAGCACCATTTGAAATAATAAATTACAGACTTTACAGTTACATGTATATTCTCTGTCAATGTGTGTTGTAGTCATAAAATAAATATGCTATTTGAAAAATTTTAGAGTTTTAAATATTGCAGCCCTTTATGTTCAAAAGATGTTCTATGTAGTTAATTAAACCTACTACCCTTCAAACCAGCAAAGAGAATTGTTACACATATTGCAATAGATTTATAATGGTATTGTGTTTACAACAAACTGCTCAGAAATGCTTTGTGTCCTTGAAGGCTGAACAGTAAGCGGTTACTTCTATAATAAAAACAAAAAGTAGATGCTTCGCAAGCTGAATTTTGTTGTCGGAAAATTTATTTAGAAAGAATACCCAAAACGACATTAAACTATAAAATTTTTAACTATTTCTTTTGCAATAACTGTTTTTATGATTACAACATTACTGTCATGTATGTACATGAAATTGTAAACTCTAGTTTCTTTCAAAAAGATTTTCCTAAACTCTACACTTTCAGTTATAACTAAAAAAAATAAACCAAAAAAAATGAAATAAAACACATTCAAATTAAAAACGATTAAATTCTAACAAAAGTACTTCAAGAAACCAATAAAATTCTCTACGACTGTGGTACTAAATATTAAGCTAACAATTATATAAATAATTAAATTTAAAAACATACAAAAAAGTTTAACAAAATAAAAATTATATAAAAAATAATAAATAAAATTTAACAATAAACAAATTTAACAAAATATATAATGCAAATGAAAATCAATAGTAGTTTTATAGATTTAAATTACAAAAAAATGAAGAAAAAAATCATTAAAACAAAAGAATAATTAAATAATTAACTTAGTACTAGTAGTTGCAATAATAATGAAACATTTTAGAAAATATAACAAAAAAATTTAATAATTTATCAATTTAACAATAAAAAAGAAATCTTAGAACAATATGTAATTATTTAATTAATGATAATAAAGACAAAAGTTTAGTAAATTTATATAGAAAACAAAAGCATAACGAATATTAAAAAAAAAGATTAATTTATAAAATGGTTAAAACTTACAAAAATAAATTACATTTTATTGCAAAATTTCATAAGAATTGAAATAAAATATATAATCGATTATTGAAACATTTAGCAGTAGAATCAGTAACAAATAAATTACACAGATTAGCAGAAGTGTTTAATGCAACTATGTATTTCGAATCTTCAATAGCCACCCATTATCAATACATGAGTTGTATAATTGTGACTGTTTAAACAGTACTCCTGGAGGGCATTTGTATGAGGACTAATAGAAATCGTGAATATTGCTGATTTGAAAATAGCAAAAAAAAAAAACATTTATAACTAAGAATATTCGCAATAAATTCGCACATCTCGAGCTTCTTCTATTTGGATTCTGTGTGACCTTTTACTGGCAGTTCTACAAACAATTTATTGATGATGATTATTACATTATTAATCATTCTTCAATCAAATCGCCTGAACTATTATGTCTAAAACTTTAATTATAATCATATATTTCTCTACTTTCTAAAAACTTTAATGTCTTCCTGAGAACTATATGTTAGACTTAGTTGAGGGTCCTCAATGTATGTCTATAAGTAGGTATAACGGAAATATGATAAAATGATTCTTCTTGGAAAACTAATTACAAAAGGTTAACAATCTTAATTGATAGATGGCAATAATATATTTAAATTATATATTATTAACTTCTGATAATACTTTAGCGGAAGACATTTTTCACAGCACAACCCAGGCAACACTTTCATTGAAAAATGATGAGTTAAAAAAATTTTAAAATTTTAATTCAATATTTTTAATCCACAGGGAGTTAAAGAAGTACTTGAAATTTCTCTTACAATTAATGGGAACTAATTAAGTAAGCAATGATCAATTCAATAAACATTTTTGCTGACCTGTGTAATATATTTATTAAAATTTATATTTTTTTTTTTAGGTTCATTATGTCTTTTTAGTACTTAAGGACATTGCAATATACATTTATGTAATTATTAAAGATACATTCACATCTATCAAATATTTAAGGAAATTAATGTGACTCCTCAAAAATTGAGTTTTTGTAAAAAAAATTACAAAAATAGTGGTTACGTATTTTTCGTCAAATATTTGATAAATATGAACAAAGTTATGATTTACAGATTTACCAAATACTTTAATTTAAAATTAGTTTCATGAGTATTTTTGTAAATATTCTCTAATTTTGCAATGTTTCTCCTCATCTTTAATACAAAATAAATATTATTTATTTTAAAATATAATTTCAGCCTCAGCTGAAATCTACAACTGAGCCCATGTAGAAAAAACTAGGTTAACACTTTCTGAATTTGCGAACTATTCATAAAATTTTTAAGTAAACTCATGGGCTCAAAACAGTTTGTCAGAAAATTCAGCATACACCTTAAATTTCCACCAGGTGTTTTATTTAAATAATTAAAATATTTATAAAAACAAAAGAAAAAAAAAGTACTTCATATTACGTATTTCTCACATTTTACCTCAGTAGTTTTTAAGAAATAAATTATATATAAAATTATTTATTATTTTAACTTTAAACTAATGAAAAAAAAAACGAAACAACAAAAATATCTCATACTAAAACCACCAAAAACAAACATCTACAACTAGTTACTTTTCTTCAAAACTACCGAATTAAATTATAAAATTTTAATTAAAATTAAGAAATGAAAATGGCTATAAACAACTAAATAAATTTAACTGGAAATGTGCTAATGCAAGGAATTAAGTAGAAATAATATAATAAAAGAAAATTTTAAATTTGAAATATATTTATTAAAAACAATTATGATTTATAAAAATTTAATTAAAAAAAAAACTTTTTATGAGATTTTTGAAATTACATTTACAGTTTCCCGTCAAAAAAAAAAAGAACTTCCAAAGAAGAAGATTTTACTCTATGAAAGTACTAAGAAAGTCCTGAAAAAGAAATGATTTAAACACAGGCTTGTCTTACTTCTAAAGTCATTCTCAAGAAATCATTTTTACGTTCTCTTTTGGAGAAATAAATAATATTGACATTAATAGGGGAAATATAAACATTTACTACAAAATCCATAAAATAACATTGTTAAAATCATATAAATTTAACAACAGCGTTAAACAATGGAATTTTCGCTTCTTCGGAAGTCATTATACTTCACTTTTACAGAAGGTTAACTAATTATCTTAGTTTTACTTTAAATTGATTTTTGCTGGTTAGAAATAATTTTATATTCTAGTCCGAAGACTATGCAATACACTAGTCCATATATTAGATTGTGTAGCAGTCAATAGACTACTCAGATAAATCAATTGACTTTCAAACAATATACATTTTGTAAAAAAAAAATATTATGATATTTTTAAGTTTTAAATCTCTTATTTATTTCTAGCAATGCTAATAGTATTCGAAACAATCTCCGATATCTCATATATATATTTATACCTATAAATCGATTATTCTAAAAAACTAAAACGTAAATGAATATCTTTATAAAGAAACACATTAAGTTGGATGAATGATTGCAAAAAATTAAAAATCATTATGATAAGTGAAAAATTAAACGTAATTTGCAATCAGAGAACACTGATCACAAGTGTTTCAGTTAATACCTATAAATTGATTGTTCTAAAAAACTAAAACGTAAATGTATGTCTTTTTAAAGAAAGACATTAAGGTCCAATATAATGGATCGATGATTGCAAGAAATTAAGAATCATTATGATGACTGAGAAATGAAACTCAATTTGTGATCAGAGAACACTGAGAACAGTGATCACAAATGTTTCTGTCCAAAAATCAAGTATTTAATGGAAAATATAAAATAGTTAAAATCTTTCTTCTTTAAAGAAGCTCGTTTAGGGTCAGTGGATCACTATAATATTTTTGTTAAAAGTTTCGTTTAATCTCACAGTCAGTTCTAATAATTTTATGTCATCATTTTTTTTTAATTAAATTTTAAGCAATATTTATTTTCTATTTACTGTGTAGTTTATCTAACTCTAACCTAAAGCAATACGAAACTAACGAACTTCGTTTTTAATGTAATTACAATATCAACATTTTATAAAAATTAAAAGAAAATCAAAATCCTCCCCTTATAACAGTTAAAATGTACAAGCATAAGTACATACATATATAGAAAGAAAAATATATATAACAAATTTATATATTTTTTTAAAAACAATTTTCAAAATTTACTATACACTAAACTGACAACAGCAGCAGTAAAATACAAAACCACAAACTTTTAAATAAAACTACACTAATACACAAACTAAAATACACAATAATTAGTTCAATGTCAAAACAAATGAAAATCAATTAAATTTTAATAATAAAAATAAATAGAAAATACAATAAAACTAAATGAAAGCAAAACTCCTAATTAATACTCATACCACGTAAATAGTTTAATATTTTAAATTTTGAAAAAAAAGAAATTCAACACATTTTGACAAAGCGTTAATTTGTTATATTGTTAAATAAATTATTGAAAAAAAGTATAATAACATACTCTACAATAACAAATAAAAATAATTATTTATTAACATACATAAACATTCTTTAATTTTGTAGTCCCTGTATTACTTACATAATTAAAAAAAAAATAATAATATTGTTACTTATTACTACTATATTATTGATGATGATTATTATTATGATAATGATGAAGATAATGAAGTTAATTATTAATTATGTTTGGATGAATATGATAAAGAGGCTTGTTTTCTGTAGCACTAAAGTGGAACAATTAATTATTTAAAACAATTTTAATAATGTTATGTATACATTAAATCATACATTTAAATAATTAAAAAAAAATAATAATACAACAAACATTTAGAAAAAAAACAAAACAAATACTTATTTAAATTAATAAATATTATATTAATACATAATATAGAGATTATGAAACGAATTGTAAAGCTAATAAAACATTAATTAATAAACAAACAAAAAAAAAAGACATTTAATAAAATAAAACAAAAGGAGTAAAAGATTAGAAATACTCAAAAGAAATATATTTCAAAATTATAAGTAAACAAAATGAAATTGCAATAAATTAAATTAATTATAATATACATACATAAAAATTAAAAATCTAATAAATTTTAAAACCAAATAAAAGACCGAGAAAAGAGTTTTATTTCGTTAGAAACTAAATATGGTTTTGTATTGATTGATAGTTAAACTACGTTTAAAATAATCAGGTTTAATTAGTAGGATTTGTGTTTAAAATAATGCAGCATTTTAAAAGCTACCAATAATGACTATACATAGTCCATAAACTAGCCTATGCAATAAACTATAACTATTCCATAGTTTAGTCAATAGACTCGTGTATAGAAGAGATTATAAACCTATCTGTGGACTAGTGAACTGACTTGTCTATTGTCTACCTTACAGGTCTAGTCTACGGATTAGTCAAGGCACTAGTCGAAGAAAATGCCATTAACTATTTTGCAGAACAGTCCATATACTTGTCATTACACTAGTTCATAGGCCACATTATTTAATAGACTAGAGTGAGAAGTAGTCAGTAGACTGCACTAATTAAAATACTAACCTTAGAGCAGTCAATAACCTAGACTAGTTCATAGATTAGTCAATACACTAGTACATAGTCAATAGACTTGTCCATAGAATAGGTCATGGAATTATCTATGGACTAGTCTAGTCTATTGAATAGTATAATGATTAGTATAAGGATAGATGGTAAAGTAAATTAGTTTATATATTAGTTCATAATCAATACACTAGTTCAACTACTAGTCAATATTATAGTACATATATTAGTCATTACACTAGACTATTCAATAGACTAATCAATACCGTATACCGAAGGTTATACAATACACTAGTCCATATACTAGATTGTATAATTGTCAATAGACCAGTCACATTCACAGATAAGTCAATATATGTACATTAGGGTTATAACTTTTATTTAATTATTGAAATTTTGAAATCTGCCCTACCCATTGCCGAACGTAAAAAATTTTCAGCTGCAAATCTCTAATATTTGCAATATTTGCTCTAACAAAATTTTAAAGTTTTTAATACAAATTTAGACTGTTTGACCCACATTTCTTCGTTGAAACATCAAGGATAGCGCCAGTGCGCTATCCGATGCAGCGGTTAATCCCTCGTTCAATTTTGGTACCTAGACTCGTATAATATTCTGTTAAAAAATCATGTAAATTTGATTGTGAATAGTTTTAGAAAATCTAATTGCCGCGGAATGTTTTTACACAAAATTACCCAAAAAACAGTTTTTCGTTATTAAAATAGGGCCTATGATAGATCCAAATTTTGGTTATAATACTTAGGTACATTTTGTAAAATAAAAGTCGAAATCAATCCCCCCTATTATGAAAATAATTTCGACTTTGATTTTGTATGTGAGAATGGATGTTTGATATTTCTTTCTCTCACACATAAATATTAAAAGTTTCCCAAAAAAAGTTTTTTTTGAGTAAAACTCTCTATTTCTACCTTTACAAATTATATTCTAACCTAATTTACCGACCAGGGTAACGATATCCCTACGCCCGTTGTAGTGTAGAAGAATTGAGTCTCTAGTGAGAATCGAACCCACAACCCCCCGATTGACAAGCTTCTGCCATTTAGACTACCGGGCAACCTAATTAATTAAATTTTTATTTATTTGATTAATTTAGGATAACATTGTTCAAAAATATTTAAATAGAGTGTTCTAATCGAAATGCCCTTATATTTCATAAGTAATTAATGAAATTGCAATTGTATCGTTATCATAAAAATTACTTAAATTAAAAAGGAAATTCCAATAAAGTTTAAAACCAATAAAAAAACAACTACTTTTATTTATTAAAATAACAAGGTATAATATTGATAGATATACTAAAGTGTATAATCATGTCAGTTAAGTGCTTGAATGTTGTAAAACTTAACCCATAAATTGGAGATATTTGAAAACTAAAGGAACTCAAAATAATTCATATTTCTGAACAGAAATCTCTTATTAATAGATTTTTTAAATTGTCTTTAATAAGGTTTAATTTCGTAAATTAGGATTATTAAAATTAAAAAATGCTTGATCTGTAATCATTCATCTTTCACTCCAAAAATAAAACCATTTTTATGTTATGTATTCGTTTTTATATCAGCACTTTAAATTATATATCCATTTGATTACCTATTTAAAAGGTATAAGTATAACAGTTCTAAAAGGGTTTACATGGCAATAGTTAGTTGTTTACGTATGCATGTACATATTCGTACATACATGCATGCATCAACTTCTATATACATAACATTTTATTGAAGTAGAAATTGTGGTAATTTTATACATTTTACAATACGGGTATTTAGTTTAGAGTGTGCATGAGTAAAATAAAATTTTACCCAACACATACGCATTCGTAAATACATACATAAATACAAAACTACATACTTCTAGTAAATACAATGTGCAAAACCATAAAAGTAGTTATTGTATGTATGTGGTAAAGATATACATTTAGTACATGTAATTTATCATCATGTTAGTTTTTTGGAACAAAAATATTGTTTAACAAAACTTTTCAGACACGTGTTAAACCATGCATTCGTATTTAGTATTCATAAATATTAATGTAGTGTGTACTTGTAAAAATAAATAAAAGGATATGGTAGCATAAATTATATACTAACAAATTGAACAATTAAACTAAAATTGTTATAAACAAGTAATTAATAACAAAAAAGTCTGGGTTTCTGAGTTAGAGACCAAACGCCAATTAAATATCATACAAATCGCACAAACTTTACATGGACACACAAAGGGACAGTCGGACATAGCAAAATCGACTCAAAAAGTGATTTTGAGACGATTGGTATACTTAAAGGACCAATATTTTTGGGTGTCACAAACATCAGCAGAAACTTACAATACCTTCGCCGCTATATTGGTGTAGGGTAAAAAATATTTTAAAGAGTTATTTACTACTAGCAAAAGAAAATATATATTGGTTGGACAGACATCCCTAGTTCATGAATATTTAATTTATATAGGATAAAACACGCCTCCTATTGCTAGTCAGTCCACATATATTATTCCAAAAGTTCACAAGGATGTCAAAGTTGTTCCTATAAATTTTGAAGATTCCAAATTATATAGTTCTTCATCTTTACAAATGTTTCTTTTAAATTCTTATGAGAGGTTAATTTCAGGTATAAAAAAATTGATCTACCCTTTATAAATCGTAAATTACCCTATTGAACTTTTTAATAGCTTTTTTTGATTGCATGACTTTAGTGAAGACAAAGTGCAAGTGCTAAAATGTTGAACAAACAAGCGCGATATTTTCAAAATACCAATTAAGTATTAATATTTAATTTAGTTATAAATTATTGTGACACCCACTGCATTGAATAAAGGTGCTGGGTGTGTGGCATGAACAATAAACAAAAGTTTATAGACACGGACGGTATGATTTCATTAAAAATTTATAATGTTTACTATGCAGCTTAGCTAGTTAGTTTTACATATGAATATGAATGTAAAATAGGGGATGACAGTGTATATTTATTACAAATTACCCCTAGATTATTTATGAGAATGACTTTTTAAATTATATAATTTTTACAGTAAATTTATAAATAGTTTTACTATATGTATATGAAAACGGATACTAACAAAATTTGGGCTTTATTTTGTACATTAAAGTTAACAATGTTTAGCCATTTTCAATAACGAAATTTGTAGGGGAATTAGGGCCATATAAGAACAGATTGTTGAGAAATTTGGAAGTAACAATTTCGTGTCAAGTGACGTAAGTCAAAAAATCAATCTGGATAAATTTTTCACCAAGCTTAGTACTATTGGATAGTAAGTCAGACACAAATGTTCTGCTGTATTGAATATTTTGGTTATACAGGGTTTTATTTCCCTTATACTAGACTATATAATAGACTTTACTATATACCAAAGTATAGACTAGTCTAAACTGTAAAACTATATAGATTGGACTAGAGAATATATTGACCACAAATCAAACCTAGCAAGTCATATAAAATCCTTAAACAAAAGTCATAATAAAAAAAATTCTGCAACAGAACCAAAGTATGGTCGACATAAGTCCATAATTGGTCCTACCCATCTCCATCTAAGTACTGTTCTGAAAATTACTGACTAATTAATGACCTAATATATAGCAATAAAACTCAACGCAAATAAGTTTCCTATTAGCGAAAATATGTATAGAAAATTTCCTCGGTCCATAATTTATCCTATTGTCTGGTTCAGAAAATTGCATTAACACTCATTAGTGCCTTACAAACACTAGGACAGTAACGAAAATCAACATATATATAAAAATGAATGTGTGTTTATTTATGTGTGGGTTTGTTTGTTTGTGGGTTTGTTTGTTTGTGGGTTTGTTTGTTTGTGGGTTTGTTTGTTTGTTTGTTTGTTTGTTTGTTTGAAGTCTACAGACGGCTAAACGGCTGGAGCGATTTTCTTGAAATTTTAACAGTACCTTCCTGTATATCTGAAAGGAAATAAAGCCTGCTTTTTATTTTAAAATTTTAAGTAGGCGAGGTGCCATGCCTACTTATTGAATAACTATTAAAAGTCGTATATCTTGGATACTGGTAAAATTAGAGTTCTTAAATTTTGCACGGACAACTTTGACATCTATAAGAATATTTTTGGACAAAATGGGAGGAATGACTATAGTGGGCGTGGCACCTTCTATATTAAGAAAATATTAAATCAGTATATTTCAGAATGTGTAACAAATTGTTTGGAGCTACATAAGTCTAAATACGATTAGTTAATGGGCGGACTAGCAGCAGGGGGCATGTTACCTCCCATATTAATTCGTTTATCTTGCAAACTATTAGAGTTAAAAGCTTCAAATTTTGCACGAAGAACTTTATCATCCATGTAAATATTTTGGGTTGCAAATTGGCGTACTACCAATGGGGGGAGCGACACCTCCCATATGAATTAAATACTACAAAATATTTTATTTAAGAAACTAATAGATCTAGATTCCTAAAATTTTGTACAGAGGACTTTTATATTCACCTGAACATTTTGGAAAAAAAGGACTTTCATCAGGGGGTGGCTTGAAACCCCCATATGAATTATATAGAAAACATGAATAACTTTGACATTCATGTAAACATTTAGGAAAAAAGGGCGGACTTTCCAATGGCTGATTGGCCCCTCCCATATGAATTATATACAATACAATATTATTAAGATTTTTCATAACTTAAATTAAAATCTTTATTAGCGTTCGAAAAAATTGGCAAACTTGCAATAATTTGAGCGGCATCTCCCATGTGTAAGTGGATTTCTTTTTTTTGCTTTTAGCGAATCACACTGGGTATAGCTAGTACGTTTTATAAGAACAAAAATCTTCTTACTTAATTTCATGAGAATAGGTCTATAACTAACCTAACCTAGGTGGATCGGTTCATAATTAACCCGACCACAATATAAGATCAACTTCAGAAAATGACTTAAGGGTTGGCTTAAAAGTGCCAGTATATGAATAAATTTTGTCTTAATATAATTTCACATTAACCAAAATCTCTATACCATTTTCCTCTTCAAAAATGACTTAATGACCCATAATCATCTTTCAAATGTAGGTGTTAAGTTGAAATTCGACACAAAAACCTAATTTTATAAGGATCGGTCCACAATATGATTATTATGATAGAATGAAAAAACTAATCACTTCTTAAAATTATGGAGATCTTTGTCTACAGTTGGCCCAATCCCATTGTAGGTCCAATTCTGGAAAACATAGATATGAATTACATTACAAATGTTACCTTTTTACGATATATTTTTTGATGAATTATTTTAATCACACCGAAATTGCCGCTAAATTATCTCCTTGGGATACTACCGTTAACGCTAAATTACCGTTACCGAAACATGACTAAATACCAAAAACTCTAAAATACTAATACGAAACAAATCAGAATTATCAATTTTATTATATTTAAGAGCATTTTTTATTAAAAAAAAATATATCGGAAAAAATTTCAAATCAAAAAACACATTAAAAGCCTGACGTTGTGAACGTAAAACATATTACATTACGACAGTTGTATTAAAAGAGCATATTTATAAAAAACTACTTCAACTTTTTTGTCAGTGTTTATACTAATATAACACATGGCTGTACAATTTTGTATTCAATACAAAACAGTGCAACTCTGTTCTAATTAGACAAAAAATAAAAACACATTTGACAGTTGCCGTCCAATTGAGGAAATCGGGAAAAATTGGTTGAAAATCGAAAATTGTATTAAAAATATTAATAAAAACAATCAATAACACTTAATTAGTTTAATATATAACAAAAAGAATATTAGCTAACAAAAAACAAATGGTAATTAAATGAAATACAAAATGAGCTACAAGGAGCTATCAATGATCACTCTAGAAGATCTGGGGCAATATATAAAAATAATACTAAAGGGAACAAGGTTATCAAGAGTTCAAAATACATACTGAATGTGTTTACAAATGGATATGTTTTGTTAAAAACAAAATTATTATAAATTAATGTTTTCTTTTAAGGTCCAAATAAAGCGGCAACTTGTTTTCTAACACTTTTCTGGAACTTATCTAATCTCTTCTGGACAACAGTCAGATTTCGAATTTCTATCTCAAAGGATTTTTTTTAAATTTGCTGTCATCATGTTACCTGCCACTATCTTTCGCCAAGTTTCCCGTCACCCCAGTGGCCTTTGCAAGGGGCTTACAGAATTGGTGGGCGGTGCAAAGACTTCCTCATTTCCTCCACCCACAGCTGTTATCAATTGTCTGAATCGTTATGCAGCTGCTACTGGCTTCATACGCATATCTTTTTTGGATATTAATCAATATCGCAATTGGGATGTAGCCACATTGCGTATGTATGCCGATAGCAAGAAACACTCCCTGCACATGAAAACTCTGAAGGGACGTGATATTCTGCAAGGTGTCATCGATAAGAAACGAGAATCATTTATAGAACGTAAAAATGTTATTGTGGATGATATCCGCGAGGCTAAGCACAAAGTGCAGGAGCGGATGCGTGAGAAAATGGAGGAAGTGTATGAGAAGGAAAATATTATGACCATACCAAATTTGTTGACTATGAGTCGTATGGTTTTGTCTCCTTATATAGGTTATGTAATTGTGGATGGTCATTATAGTATGGCTATAAGTTTGTTGGCCGTAGCTGGAATAACAGATTTAGTGAGTATTTTTCAAACATTACATATAGGTAGTTGTTAAACATTCTCATTTTAATATGTATATGTTTTCAGCTTGATGGTCAAATTGCCAGAAGATGGCCTAGTCAGGCTAGTAAAGCTGGATCGTTTTTAGATCCAGCTGCTGATAAAGTGTTAATGGGTTCTTTGGTTATTTCTATGGGTTATTGTGATCTACTGCCATTATGGTTAGCTGGTGTTGTACTGTTTCGTGATGTGTTCCTAATAGCTGCAGGATTTGTTATTCGTTATATTAGTTTGCCACCGCCAGTAAGTCAAGTTTTAGTAAACTAGTCTTGTAGAAAATAAAATTGTTAAAAATTTATATCGTAGCGCACTTTTTCGCGTTATTTTGATGCCACGCATGTTACTGCTCAATTGGAGCCAACATTTATAAGTAAAGTCAATACTGGTGTGCAATTGGCCGCCGTTGGCATCAGTTTAGGTGCTCCAGTTTGGCACTACATGGGTAAGTTTTATTTTGAAAATAATTCATTCTTATGTTTATTAACAAAACTAATATTTTCTTTACAGATCATGTGGCTCTTCATGGTCTTTGGTATTTAACCGGAGCCACTACCGTAGCAGCTGCCTTAAGCTATGTAGTTAATAAGAATACTTTTAAAATTTTATCCAAAAATAATAACACTCCCAAAACCTCTAAGAAAACGTAAAAGGAAGTTGTGTAAAATCAAAAAACTACAACGATGAATCGAAAAAAAACTTCCTTTACAAGACGCCTTAGCTATTAAGCTTTAAACTACTAAAATATCATTTGATAATATCACTAAACCTCCAAAAGGGTTTAAATTCATTAAGGAAAGTATATATTTTTTCAGTTATCTTCATTTTATTTCCTTTTAGTTAAGTTTATTTTAAAAATTCTCCTAAGTTGTGTTTTTTTTAAGTTTGGCAATTTTCTTTTTTGTTCGTTTGTTTTAGATTTACTTATAAGGACTGAAATTTTCTTAAAGAAAACTAAATGACTCTAATAAAGTTTGCAAATAATAAATAAATTAATTGTTATAATCCTTTATAGGAAATCTCATTAGTTATCATTTTGTAATTTAAGAGCTCTCTTCTCCATAACTCGATAGTAGAGAGTAGGACTAAGAAAACGTAACCAGTAACCAAGACGAGCCTGTAAGTCACATACTAAGACATCTTTTTCATTATTTAACAAAGCCTCCAAGATACGTTGGGCACAAACATCAGCACGCATGCCTTTGGCTGTAGTAGCATCCATTTCTACGTTGATTTAAGAGAAGTGTATGTACAGTTAACTGAATTAAAAAGAAAATTTAGTAACTACTTACTGCCATGTTGCTGTCCCGTAGAGGTTAAAGCATTTACCGAAAGTTGTGTTCTTATATAACCAGGACTTACGCACGTTACCTTTAAACCCTTGGAGGCCACTTCAGCTCTTAGCGAATCCGAAAAGGCTTGTATGGCATGTTTAGAGGCTGAATAAGCCGAACGGAAGGGTAAAGCAAATTTACCTTGTACCGAACTAATAAAGCAAATATGACCCTTTTGTCTTTTAACCATGGATGGCAATATAGCCTTTGTTAGAGCCACTGAACCAAAGTAGTTAACAGTCATTACTTTTAAATCCACATCTAAAGCAGTAGTTAAGGCGTCTGCTCTAACACTAATGCCACCATTATTAATAAGTATATCAATTCCATTATAAATATTAACTGCCTTCGCAGCAACAGCTGGTATGGCATTTAATTCTGCCAAATCTAAGGGCAGAACTGTGGGAGGATAAGCAGGCCCCACCTAAAATGTATGTGTTAGAGAAAACAATTTTTTGGAATACGAAAAAAAATTCCAAAACATACCACTTCTACAGATAACAAATCCTTTTTCACCCTTTCCAATTCCTCAACACGTCGAGCAGCTAGTATAACTTTACAGCCTGCTTTATAAAAAGTATGGGCCAAAGCTTCTCCTAAACCAGAACTGGCTCCAGTAATTAATACTACTTTACCGGGTAGACGTTTACGTTCTTTGGCTATTGCATTTCTTGTCCAGACATCAAAAAGTATGAAAGGTATGGCGACTGGCATACATATCATACCCAATATCCAGTACCAAGGATTACAGTCGTTTGCAGGTGATGGTCCCATACATTTTCCACCTTGTTGGCAAGACATTTTATGCAACTTCACTAATGAACTTTGGTCTTTGTTTTAAAGTATGACCAACCTAATGTTTTTGATGTAAACAAATATCTATTAAACCATATATAAATTTCCAATGTCTTATCTGCTCAAAGACTATTAATATAATAATCTTTGAATAAATATATGTTTACAGATGTACACTTACTAAAAGAAATCAATCGATGAATATATTTTTGGTATCTATTGTTTACATTTGTTTCAAACAAGTATTTTCCACCCCAGCTGTTGGTTTACAACGAATTTCATTAACAAAGAGGAAAATCAATTTACACTAACTTTAGGTCGCCCCTACCTTCCAGAATTCCTTAAACTATAGCCGCTAAAAGTGTTTCTACTTTTGTATGTTGACTTAACTATAATTATTGATAAAGCTTAAATACTATCAATACCAATGCTTAAAAAGTATTCAAACTGAAAGAATATTTTATTTTAAACAAATTTTTCGCAAATAACTCAAGAAAAAAGATAAAATTCGGCGGCGCAGATCTCTGGCATTGCAAGTGCTACCAAGTTAAAAACAATAATTATCAGCTGACGAATTTAGAGCAAAAATGAAATAAAGAAAACCAGCTGGTTTCATTTTCTACCAGCTGTTGAGTGGTTACGCATTTGTAAATAAAATGTGAAAATTTCATTTTTTTGGAAATATATTGAAAATATTTACAAAAATTAATAAAAAAAATGTTTTCAATAATACGAAACTGCCCTGCGCTCAAACGGCTGCCATTCAAAACTATCTGTCAACAAGAAAACCCAATAAATTCTCTAATTATACCGATTTCCTGTGTTCACACTACACCGGTATGTAAAACATTTTGGGAACGTGAGAAAAAATCCGGTTATAAAACATCGTTGCCGCAACCTTCCAAAAAGAAATTGATACTGGATGGTTTGAGAGAACTCAAAGAGGAAATTCACTTATGGAGCGAAGAAATGAAGGAGAAATTAGAATCAGATCCCATACTTGTTTATCGACCGGGTGAAACTGACATTGTTTTTAATTTTAAAGATAAATCATCATTAGATAAATGGATAGTAACCACCGATATGGATCATAATGAAGGTAAAAGTACAGCTTCATTGGAATTGAGTAATTCGGGAGCAGGTCTCTTTCATGGAGAGGTCAATTCGGAACACATTAAGGATGGTGTTATAAAGAGAACGGGATATGCAAATATACGCACGAAACGTGTGAGGGTAAGTAAAGATGCAGTTTGTTAAAATATTGTTTTTTTCAATAATATTTTTTTCTCTTCTCTCCAGAAATCATTTAAACGTGAGGCTACTTATGACTGGAGTCAATACAATATGTTGGTTTTAAAAATACGTGGTGATGGTCGTAGTTATTTAATTAATTTACATTGCGAAGGTTATTTCGATTTAATGTGGAATGATGTCTATCATTATGCCCTGTATACAAGAGGTGGACCTCATTGGCAAATAGCTAAGGTAGTAGATTTATATTAAAAGGAAATATTTTGATAAATTATTTAATTCTTATAGATCCCCTTTTCGAAATTCTTCTATTCATCGAAAGGACGTGTACAAGATCGTCAACAAGCCATACAATTAAATCGTATTACCCATTTTGGTTTTTCTGTAGCTGCTAAAAATGGTATGGATGGTCCGTTTAATTTGGAAATCGATTATGTGGGTTTAGAATTCGACCCTAGTCATCGTGAAGAATTTGCCTATGAAATGTATCAAACTCCTAAATATATTGTAGCCACATAATAGAACATTTTACGATAACTAATTTGTTAATAAATTTTAAATTTTGTTTAATGCTAATTTATTTTAAATAATTGCAGATACATCACTAATTATGCAACTATAATTCATTTATATGATTTTTTATTTTATACATTTAATTTATGAAGCAGTTGTAAGGGTCTTTAGTGAACTTATTCCCATAGCATAATTGTTAGTTAACTTTTTAATTGCAATAAATTTTATCAATATAACGGATGTTAACATCTATAGATGTTGATAAATGCCCTATAGGGCATTTATCAACTATTCTGTCAGGCAGGGATGGCAAAATTGGTACGATGGTACTTTTTTTGATACTATTTGATGTGCAAAAGTACCGTGATACTCCCGAGTCTTATTTGATACTTTTAGGGCTACAATCTCAATATCCGATTATCGTTTAACCGGTAGTAAATCAGTCTGGTAATATAATTTTACTACCCTACACCACTTTAGTGGTATATGAATATTACTTCATATTCTCCATCACATCTGAGATATTATGTCCTGAGTTTTGAGAAAACGCGCCATGAGTCGTAGCTATGAGATACCATGCATTTCCTGGGAAAACTTCATCAAATTATATCAAAGGTGTTCACATTGAGGGACGGACACCATATCAACATATAACGCCTATTCCAACTTTAAAATGTATAAACATATTTCAGAAATTACAAACTTTTAGAAAAAAAATGTACTTTGGATTGTATGAAAGCTTTAACTGAATACTCTCCCAGAGGCAATGTTTACATAATATGGGTACCAGCCCACTCGGGAGTAGTCTGTAACGAAAGAGCGAATGTAATAGCTTTAATGTAAGGGAGCTCAAGGCAGTTAAACTGACAAACGCAAATCCATTCGACGAAACAAAAGCTGAACTAAAATATAGGTGAGAGAATCCCACCTCTTGGAATAATGAAACAGTGGGTAGAACTACGAAAATCCTATGGGGTATCCCTGATGAGAGCAAGACAAAAAATCTCCTCAAAATGAGCAATTCTGAAGTTAGTATAATAGTACGTGTTCCTAGTGGACACACAGGATTACGAGCACAGTTATGCAAAATTGAACGTGCGGATTCAGATGTATGTAGAGCATGTGGATAGGACAGTGAAACTATGGAGCACTTTCTTTGCCACTGCCTGGCATTCGTCGAAGATAGATCCAAGTATCTTGGAAGTGATGTTATTCTGGAAATAACATTTCTGACTAAAACTGATTGGAATAATTCGTTCCGTTATTTTTTTTTCATGATAAAGAGCGCACAACAGGCCCGATTGTGGCCTAGGTGCATTTTTTCGGATTTGATGTAGTACACATCTTCCTATCAACCTAACCTAAGTACTTTGAGATCCAAAAAAAGTACTCTCTGAAATATTTTTTGATACTGGAACAAAATCTCTTTTTCCATCCCTGTTGTCAGGGAATTTGTACGCAAATTATATCAAATCATAGACCAATTTCTTGAGGACTCGTCTTTGAACACAAATTTATACATTTTTTTGTGTTTTTACTAAGTGTAAGAACTTACTCGTTTTTTCAGCTTAACTCCATTAACCTTTGAGTAAAATATGTATAATAAAAAATAGTTCTGGACACAGATAATAATTTAAGTGGCTTATTTTGACCATAGATTTTAAGAATGCCGGCATTTTTGTGTCAATTCCACATAGGTACTTAGAGTGGATATTAGGAGAAAAATTCTTTGGTCAATTTGCCCTTTGTTCTAAACACAATAAATAAGCATTCCATTTTAAAATAAAAAACTTTTTGATTTGCTTAATAATATTTCATGACATTGTCTCAAAATTATTATAAGGGTTCTGGTTCAATAAGATAAATAAAAAAACTTCTACTCACTTTGTTTGATATTTACGGAACCCATGGTGTGAATTTAACTTCAAATGCATTAATTTGTATTATTTTTATTCTTTAATAAGGAAATTCATATCGATGAACACAACGTTTCCAATTAATATTTCACTTGATTACCTTATTATTCGTATTGCTTTAGCTTTTTGTCAATTTGTTTAATTATTTTTATTCTTTATTAAAGAAAACCATTTCAATTAACATATTTCATATTTCACTTGATTATTTTACTTATTATTCCAATTGGTTTTGTTGTATTGTACATTTTTTACACATTTGTTTAATGTTTTTAACACTATTTTATTTTAAATATTTTTAACAATTCACACTTTTCACTATACTTATGGTCTTAAATAACGGTACCAGGTTATTCGTTTTTTCTTTATGAAAAAGCTTTTAAAGAGCGGCAAAAATGACAGCACATAAATATGTGTTGTAAAGTGCAAAAAAGAACAAGTAGTGTTGTAAAGTGTTATTATTTTTTAAATTTAATTGAGTATTGACATTTCAAATGTACTTACGTATATTATATGTATAGCAGGGTACACTAAACGGGTATATGCATCACTACAACAATACAAAACAACATATATTTTGTTTTTGTACTTGTATGAGCTAAATGTCAAAATAAATGAAAATATTTTTTTGATGTTTTTTTTTCTTTAAAAAAAATTCTTAATTTTATTTCAAAAAATATGCAGTGATTTTAAATGACAACGTGCGCAATACGGGATATAGTTGATATCTTGAATGACCTGATTTGTGCCATTAAAGTTCTGTTCTGAACGGATAAAGTTTGGCTAAAGACAGCGTACCTATATGGACCTAATATGGAAAATGTTCAATTACATATACCTGTTTAGTGTACACTGATGTATACAGTAAGCCATATCTTCTATGAATTTTATTTTTAAAAGATTTTTCAAAGAAATCGGCGTATTAAATAAATTTTTTTAATCAAAAATTTTAGGCAAATTGACATAAACTGTTACCCCATATGACGCGCCCTGTTTAAACCTTCATTTACACGAATTTTTTCTCTTCAAATCTTTATTAACTCTCTTTTTTATGTGACATACAACAAATCTCTTGTTTTATTATTGTTTTTTTTTGCATCTTAGTTTATTTGTTTATCTTAAGCAAACGAATTGTATAATTTACTTTCATTTTTATTAATTTTATTATATTATATAGAAAAGTATTCATTTAACAGTAAATAGCAAAAAGTTAAATAATTTAACGCTGCATATAAATAAAAAAAAAACTAGAATAAAAACAAACTATCGCTACTAACAAAAACAACCTAAGCCATATGCCCTCAGTCTTCCATTGGTGGTGATGTTGGCAGAACGTTTACTTGCTTAAACAAGGTGCTGGCTGTATAACCTAATATCCACATCATTAGAAATAAAAAAAAATATATTTTATATACGTTGAGTTTGTATTACAAGCTGCAACGTGGAATTGGAGTTGGTAAAATATTTTTTATCTAAACGAGAATTGCTGATAAAAGAAATGGTATGTTGTTTAATTAATTTTTTATGTACCTAAATATTTATTGCAAAACTTTTGACTAATTGGTTAGGTTAATAAAAATTTATTAATTTGCTAAACTATTGTATTTAAAGTTTTATTATTTTTTAAATTTCTGTTAAGTTCAATAAACTTTTTTTCTTATAAAAACCGTTAATGCAGGCATGCTACTAAATATTAGTTATTTTTTTAATTTATGCATTTGCTGTTTTCTATAATAAACAAATGAAGTGTTCGTGAAGTCTATTGTCTGATACCCTACTTTCATATCAATTTATTTTCGGTGGTAGATTGCATAAAGCTTTGATCATTTAAATCCCTACAATATTAATAAATTAACAATTATTTTTAGAATTGATCTTAACTTTGGTCGCGATCATTACAAAATTTTTTAGTAGGAAAAAATTCTTAAAGATTCATAACCGATTGAGGTGACGGCCCTCATGTCACTCATTAATTATTCAACTGCTCAGTCAGCTATAATCCACTTTGTCCAATGGATTTATGGAAGCATCTGGTTAAAATATCAAAATATTTATAGCCTTTACTATTCACTTTCAGGAGATATTTGGCCAGATATTTAACAAATTAAAATTAAAACAGATTCATCTTAGTTATTTTCAAAATTGCAACCTTTTGTTATACGATCGGATATCATTATAATATTTCAGAAAATAATTCTCAGACTGATGTTTTATATAAAAGTAAAAGCAAATTTTACTTTTCCACAACAATGTTGATTGTAGATTGTAAAATCAATAATGTGTTTCTACACTGTGGTTTGGTATAATGATTTTCATTGGAATACATTTAATGAAATCTATTGAATTTTAATGAAAGCAGTCAATATTTAAACAGAATGTATAGGATTGAATGCTTTTTATAATTTTAAAGTTTAACTTCTATTCTAAGTAAAAAGAAATCTCAGACCTTAGTTCCTATTCTAACATCCTTTATACCTATTTGTAGAAGAGATAGAAGCAATTATGTATAGTGATTTAGCTAAGATAAATCCAATCTAATTAAATATTGGTTTTAGCCAATAATATTTGAATATTTATACTCTAAAGCCACAGTCTTTCAAAAAGTCCCCACATAATTACCGTTTTGTTGACTTTATATTTTCTATTCAAAATATACTATAATCAACCGGTTCAGACTGCATTTTATTTAAATATTTTTTTTGCTCTTTAAGACGGGTTTTCTTGTTTGTGCTATAATAGCCTTCACTCTGTCTTTAAAGGTTTTGTGTCTTTGTTTTATTTGCTAGTCTAAACATATTTTCATTATTTTTTTGTTTTTAGCTGGAATATATATATAAACATAAGAACAGACACATATACATATGTATGTACATACATACATACATATATATTTCTAGACAAGTTTAAGGGGTGTGATTTTTTAAAACATAGTATCTTAACATTTTTAAACACATCAACTTGAAATGTTAAAGAAAGTGTTTCTCAAAGCAGGTTTAAAATATTATATGTATGTAACAGACACGTACGAAAAGACCTTGTATGGAATTGTTAATAGCAAAATACAGAAAACAAAATATACGTACGCTCTATTAAAACCGGTAACAATTAAAAATGCATCGTTGTTGGTAGTATTCGATTGATTGGTTTTCCTTTTAGTCTCTAAAAGTCTTAAAGAAAACATCAACATTTAGATGAGTTTTGATTGTGGTTACGTTGACACCTTTTGGTTAAAAAATTTTCAAAATTATTCAAATATAAAATTGAATTTAAATTCAAATAAAATGGTGGGCTGGCAGGTAAATATGTGATATTTTTTATATTTAGTAGAAAGAAATTATTATTTACTAATAATTAAAGTTATTACATTTCTAATCTAATAGTTTTATTATTGTAATATGTGTTATCTCTTATGTGTTTTATTTGTTATCTTTTATTTACTATCTCTGGTGTAATTTGTTTTCTGATTTTTTGCGTTTTTTAATATTGTATTTAATTGATTATTTTGATTTTTAGGAAGAAACCTATCTTTATGATCCTGATGTATTATTGAAATTGGATTTCCATCAAAGTCCTGCTAAGTTTAATCCTTTCATTTCTGCTGCTTGCCCCGGTGAATCTTGGCTTAAGGTTCGTCCCTTAAAAGATGGCGACTATGATCGTGGTTTCCTGCAGTTGTTGTCGCAGTTGACACATGTTGGACCTGTCTCGAGGACACAATTTTTAAGTGAGTTTTTTCTATACATTGTATTTCGATTCAAAATAAAAAAGTTTTAAAAAATACCAAACATTTTGAAAAAAACAGAATTGAATTAAAGTTATTTAAAAAAATCACTTTTAAAGTTGGAATTTTTGAACAGTTTATAGTAAATATTCTTTACCTAAGATTTTCATCTATTGTTGTTTTTATTTTTAGCACGATTTTCTCAAATGAAAGCAAGTGGTGACTATTTTGTAACCGTTATAGAGGATACACGAAAAAATGAAATAATCGGAGCTGCATCTTTAATTATTGAACGTAAATTTATACACAATTGTGCTATTGTAAGTATAAACAAAAAATACTTAATAATCACATACATTAACAAAAACTTTTCTAAAATAGCGTGGACGTTTGGAAGATGTGGTAGTAAATGATACCTACCGTGGCAAACAATTGGGTAAACTGTAAGTGTTCTTATACATAACTTACAAAGAACAGGTTAATAACAATTTGTTTTTTTTTTCAACAGCATTGTGGTAACCGTTTCCCTTTTGGCTCAATACTTGGGTTGCTATAAAATGTCTTTGGATTGTAAGGATAAATTGATTAAGTTCTATGAAACTTTGGGTTATGTTTTAATACCCGGCAATTCAAATTCAATGACCATACGTTATGATGAATCTCCAGTTGTTAAACAGAATTTAACTGCTTTCAATGGCGCTGGCAGTGACGCTTGTCAAACCGTGAGCCTTGATTTTAACTCTTGACAATTAGCCGCCAGTACTGCCGCTAAATCAAAACTTTAAATTGTTTAAAATTATAAACCTAAACAGCTGTATAAAAATTCGTTTTCAAATCTTTATAGATTGTAATAACAGCTGTTATTTTTTCCCCAGGAAAGGAACAAGGCCCTCTTACTATAAATTGAAAAAGAGTTTTTCTTTATTTGTAGTTTTAAAGAAAATTTCTTTTAATTTTTTATAGAATTAGGTCCTTAATATTAATGAGTTTTTTTGTATTTTTTTTCTTTTCTGGTGTTTATAATTTTCTTAGAAAAACAATTTTAAGTTCTGATTTCTCAAAGCTTTGTCAGAAAGAGCATATTTTCTAATATTCTCTTGGCTTTGAGGGCAGTGCTGGCAATAGTAGCTTGGCTAGTAGTTTGTAGACATAGTCAAGTGTTGTTTGCTTTAGTACTTAATTCCTATAATATTCTAACTATAAATAAATAGTATTTTCAAATTATTTAAAAATTTCTTTTAAACAATAATATTTTCTTTTTTTTTTTCTTTAATGCTGTCTATCTACTTAATTTTTGTGTTAAACTACAGGTTGTATGTATTTTACCATTTAAAAGTACATTTATTAATTGAAAAAATATATATTTTTATTATTATTGTTATTTTTTTAGAGTTATGTATTTTATGTATGAGTTCTGTCATTCTGTATAAAATTAAATTAAATCTTCACAAGTCTTAAAATTAATAGTAACCGTGTTTTTTGTTTTCTTCTCTTCTTAGTTAGTTTTAAATACAAAACATAGTAAGTACATGTTTTATATTATAATAAAAGAAAATCAATAATTGCTTTTTCGTCATTTTACTTAAAAACTAATTATACTCACACAAATGACCACATTTGGGACATTTTGAATGATTGGCAAAATAATCCATAACATGTTGTATATGACCACCATGTGAACAACCCTGACACCAGGCATATAAGCCTCTTACTATTAAACTGCATATAGAACATTTTGCCAAACGCATTGATTTACATTTCTGACAATACCAGCCCACACTACCACCCAAAGGGCGGCCACAATCACCACAATTTGTATGAACACCAGTGGACTTTTGATTGAGTTCACGTATAGGTCTTAACCATGATAGATTCATTATAGTGCAAGCCTCATTCCACATTTGATAGCGGTGTAATTGATCGATGTATGTTTGAAACCAATGTTCCTGAAAGAAAATACGAAAAATTAGTACAATGCAATGTTCGACATTTTTTATAATTATTAAAGCCTTCAAAAAAACTTGTTAAGATAAATTGTTAAATTTCAATAACTTGATGAGGTTAATTGCATAAAATACTTACAATTAAGTCTTCTTCGATGGGTAAAAATTTACGATTTTCACCCATAACAATCAATATAGTTAAGGCAGTTTGAACATCACCCACATCGTTTTGTAACATCAAGGCATCGGCCAGAAATTGATGTGGTTCCCACAGGGGTATAGGAGGTATAGAGGAGATTTTTAAAACGACCGGCAAATTAGGTGGCTAAAACAATTTCACATAAAATTGATATAAAAATTAAAAAAAAGGAATTATATAAATTTAACTCACCGGAGACTTTTCCCTATTCTTTGCCTTTATATCCAATTGAGGTCTCGCGGCCTGAACATCACAATGCAAAGCAGTTTCCGGCAATGATAATGCTTTTGTAAAATCCGGCGGACCCACATAAATAAAACCATTACGCAGAGAATCAAAATTATCAAAAGTTATTTCCGATAAAATTTGTGATTCCGACAGAATAACCGAACCGTAAGGTGGATAAGTTTGTTTACCACTCGAACCACCGCTATCTATTAAGTTTTCATCATCTTGAGATTTTATATCGATATTATCATCGGAACCGTTAACATTATTATTTTTATTATGATCCCATTTGGAATTATCTGTGCTAACCACTTGGGCAGTGCGGCGAGCAATTTGGGCATTCTTTTGATTGGAAAACGAATTACGATGTTCGTATTTTTGTTTATTCATTTCATTGGAAGCATAACAAATTTCGATGAAATTCCAAAGTGTAGTGGCATTATGTTTACCATGTTTGCGACAGACATTGGCATTGTGTTTACAAATATCGGCTAATTTTTTGCCAGTCAAAATTAATTCCTTTGCGCAGCCTATAAAACATTCATGTTCCTTCAGTTCAATGGAAGAGTTTTCGGGATCCATATAGCCTATAAGCTAAATAGAAAGATTTTTTATAAATACTATTTTCGAAGTTTAAGTTTTAAAAAATCTTACCGATGTATTTAGTAAGAATCTACACATATCGGATTTTCCTATATGAAACTGTTCCAAGCCAGTTATAGACTTTTGTCGTGTTCTTTTTTTCGAAAAATGATTATATTAATTATATGTTATCTTTATGTTACTTCTTTAAACTTACAACATGGCATTCGATTTAACCACTTGAGCCGCTGTTACTGGTAAATAAAACTTTAATTTATTGGCAAATGATATATCACCTTTGCGTCCTAAACTGGCGCCTTGTACATTTGCCTTTAGTGCCGGCCGGGAAGCATCCTTAAAAGCATGTTTATAAATGGTAGAATCTTTACTAGTAGATAAAAGACAATACGGATCATTGCCTTTCCACGCTATGCCAGTGGTAACATCAGTATGATCATTAAACGAAGCAAAGGGCACAAAGGGACGCCGTATATCCCAAATATGTATACTGTAATCGACAACTAGAGAACAGCTAGCTATGTGATAACTGAAAATAAGAATCTTTTTATGAATTGGTTTATTTCTTTCGAATTTTAAGTATCATAACATACGTTTTCTCCGGTCGCCATTTGACACGTCCCACAACAGCTATAGTATGTATGGTATGTTCCAAGGAAGCTTTACCCTCCATATTCCAAATCTATAAATAAACTTTTTATTTAAAACTAAATCTATTGAAAATAATAGTGCTATTTGTCTTACCTTTATCTGTTTATCTCTACTGCCAGTAGCCAACCAATTTTGTGTAGGATGCCAATCACATGTATAAATGGGCTCCATATGGGCAGGAAATTGCAGCAAACATTTATCCGTTCTACAACAAAGAATAGTAGTTTACAAAAAGTATTTAATTTAATAACCTAAAACTCTTCTCCTATACCTTCTCAAATCCCACAATTGTACGGTACCATTTTCTAAAACTGCCGAAAACAGATTATTACTATGTGGACTAAATTTAACATCTCTCACCGACTCCGAGTTACTATAAAACGTATTACAAGCTTTATCGCTACGTGTATCAAAACATTTTATAGTACCATCCTGAGAACCCGAAATCAAAGTATTCACTTCGGTATTGTGAAAAGTGACTGCATGGGCTGTACGCTCGTGATCATTGTACACCAACCATTGTTTTTGTTTGCCAAATTTCGAAAGGTCCCATACAGAAACAACACCATTAGTGGCGGCTGTAGCTAATATGTTGGTGTCTAATGTACTCCAGGCTACATCATTGGAAGAATAGCTAAGATTTTGATTTTTACCACCGCGCATATTACACACCTCGGTAAAGCCATCATTGTTAATAGCAAAAACTTTAAGTACTGCAAAACATTTTTGAAATAATCAAAAATTCCCTTTTAATCAAATATATTTTGTTAAAAACTTACAACTCCGTCCTGCTACTGCTATTTTATTGCAATCTTTATTGAGTACCAACGCGTTGGCATGGCCTTCTTGGCAAATGCGAAGCGAAACGGTGCCCGATTCTTCCAACATTTAAAGGCACTAAAAATTTGAGGATTTTTTTTCTAATTATTGTTATTATCAAGTGAAAATTTACATACCAAAACATAAAATGCTTAATGAAACGATAACAATAAACAAAATTGCAATTTGTCCGATAAAACATATGTTTTTGATAACAAGTGACGTTTCTCTTATGTTTTGCATTTGGGTTTCTCTTAAATTCTCTGTAGTACTCTATTAAATAGGATAGGGTTGACTAGTTTTGTTATTATTAAAGTTAATGTCAGCAAATTGTCAAAATCTTTAATGGAATAGAATTTATTCATTGAAGTTTTTGTATAGCTTACTTAATTACTTAAGAAAAAAACTAAAAATTAATAAGGAGATATGAAAAGAATAAACTTAATATAAAATAATCAATAAAAGAAATGAAAAATATTAATATTTCAAATTCTAAATTTCTTTTTTCAAATCTTATTAATAAAATGACACATATATTATAAGAAAAGTTGATAAATGCGGTTTGCTTGGCTTATTTTCAAGTTAAATTGTGTGGTAATTGTCAAAAATAATAAATATATTTGAATAGGTTATATATCGAAAAAAAAATTTCTGAAGAAAACCATATATGTATATATATCCAAAAGTTTTATGAAAAAATATTAAGAATAATTACATTTTAAAAAAAGTATTCAATAAGTTTTTTTAAAGATTTTAAATAAAATTGTTTAAACATATACGCATCTGAACTTTACAAAATACCTCAGTTTACAAAATGCGCCAGAAAGTTAAAAGCTGCTGGCAACTCTAACTGATTTTCATTACATTTTGTACGTAAACACAACGTTTTTTTTATTTTCTATTATTGTACAGCGCCAAATACTTCAAATCGTAACATTCTCTCGCATTTTTATCTGAACTTTCTTTTGTTTCAAAAAAAAAACATGATTTAATTATTTAAAAATATTTTGAAATTCTAAGCAAATATAATATTGGTAAGTTTTAAAGTAAATGTTAAAGAGGAGAAGGTGAAGCTAGGAACTGTCTGCCAGACAGTCAGCTGTTGCGTCTTTAATATTGGCAGCGGCGGCAACAGCAGTCGATGGAAATTTTTTTCTCAAGTTTGCTTTTATTTTTGTTAAATATTTTGTTTTTTTAATTGTTTGTTATTCATTAACATTTTCTTGTGTTTTGTTTATTTTTCTTTTAAGTTACAAAATAGATAATAAATAGTTATAAAAAGAACAAAATAAAACTTAAATGCTGCTTTGAAAAAAAAAGCGACGAGTGATTGTGTTTGATATTTTTAATAGAGACAGAAAACCACAAGGAAAATTTAAGAGACCGACCTCATGCCGGACATTAAAGTAACACCTTTGGGAGCTGGTCAAGATGTGGGACGCAGTTGTTTGTTGTTGTCGATGGGTGGTAAAAATATCATGTTGGACTGTGGCATGCATATGGGCTACAATGATGAACGACGTTTTCCCGATTTCTCGTATATAGTACCGGATGGTCCCATAACAAGTCATATAGATTGTGTCATCATTTCTCATTTTCATTTGGGTAAGTTAGAAAATATTGAGGTTTTTGATAGCTAGTTATTTAAAATTTTTGTCATTAGATCATTGTGGCGCTTTGCCTTACATGTCCGAAATGGTGGGCTATTCGGGGCCAATCTATATGACTCATCCCACTAAGGCTATAGCTCCCATTTTGCTAGAAGATATGCGTAAAGTGGCTGTAGAACGTAAGGGTGAATCGAATTTCTTTACCACTCAAATGATTAAGGATTGTATGAAAAAAGTGACCGCTGTAACCTTGCATCAGAGTGTTATGGTAGACAGTGAATTAGAGATCAAAGCTTATTATGCGGGACATGTCTTGGGTGCCGCTATGTTTTGGATACGTGTTGGCTCACAATCCGTAGTATATACCGGTGATTACAATATGACTCCTGATCGTCATTTAGGGGCTGCCTGGATTGACAAGTGTCGCCCTGATTTGTTGATTTCTGAATCTACCTATGCCACCACTATACGTGATTCTAAACGTTGTCGTGAGCGTGACTTTTTGAAGAAGGTCCATGAGTGTGTAGCTAAAGGTGGTAAAGTCCTCATTCCTGTCTTTGCCTTGGGACGAGCTCAAGAGTTATGTATTCTATTGGAAACTTATTGGGAGCGCATGAATTTAAAATATCCCATCTACTTTGCTGTAGGTCTTACCGAAAAGGCCAACACTTATTATAAAATGTTTATCACCTGGACTAATCAGAAAATCCGTAAAACTTTCGTCACCCGCAATATGTTTGATTTTAAACACATTAAACCTTTCGATAAGACCTATATTGATAATCCTGGAGCCATGGTGGTTTTTGCTACACCAGGTATGCTACATGCCGGTTTGTCTTTGCAGATTTTTAAAAAGTGGGCTCCCAATGAAAATAATATGGTTATTATGCCTGGTTATTGTGTCCAAGGTACGGTGGGCAATAAGATATTAAGTGGCGCCAAAAAAGTGGAGTTTGAGAATCGTCAGGTGGTTGATGTTAAAATGTCGGTGGAATATATGAGTTTTTCCGCTCATGCTGATGCTAAAGGTATGCATTTAATTTAATAGTTTTAATACCAAATTTAATTTAAATGCTAATTTACAGGCATTATGCAACTTATACAAAATTGTGAACCGAAAAATGTTATGCTCGTTCACGGTGAAGCTGAGAAAATGCAATTTTTACGCACAAAAATCCGCGAAGAATTCAATATTGAAACCTACATGCCAGCCAATGGTGAAACTTCGGTTATTTCTACTCCCGTTAAAATACCAGTAGATGCCTCTGTTTCCTTGCTCAAAGCAGAGACACGCATTTACAATGCTCAGCCACCGGATCCTAAACGCAGGCGTTTAATACACGGCGTTCTTGTAATGAAAGACAACCGTATAATGTTACAAAATCTCACCGAGGCATTAAAGGAAATTGGCATTAATCGTCATGTTATGCGTTTCACATCCAAAGTTAAAATGGATGATCCGGGTCCAAAAATACGTACCGGCGAGAAACTTTTAGCCTTGCTGCAGGAGAAATTAACCGGTTGGACAGTGACAATGCAGGAAAACTGCACCATTGTTGTGGAATCGGTAGAGATAAAAATCGAAGAGGATGAAAAGGATGTTAAACATAAGACACTCTTGATAACATGGACTAATCAAGATGAAGATATTGGTGCATACATATTGAATATGTTACAAAATATGTGTTAGTTAAAAAAGTGTTTTTCTTATCATTAAAAATATTACAAAAATAAATATCTACCTATGTGTAATTAATGATTTTCTACTATATTTCTAAATATTATTTAATCGAACAAAGATGTTTGAATGATAAAAATATTCCGACTGAAATTAATATGAAAATTATATAAAAGAAAATTGTTTTATAATACATATTACGAAATTCTTAATTTTTTTTATTGCGGTATTAAATAAAAATATACAATTTTTCAAAACTTTAATTTTCGAATTTTATATGTTATAAAATATTAAATTCAATCAATTCCATTAGCAATAAATACTATTAGCAATAAATACTTTGAAACAAAATGAAAACGAAACTAATTCGATTATATACCATCATTGATATTAGCGAATTACATATTTATAGGCAAACTCTAGTCATTTATTAGTACGACAACTATAAAAAATTGGGGAAACAATTTAAACGTTACGATATCTACAATAGTTTTCGAAATACCAAATAATTTCTAAAAAAGTTGTTAATTGAGAAAACAAAACATATCTAGCCGGCTTACAGTATAATTTCAGCAGCCTTCGAATTAATTGTAACGCCGTTTTTTTGGACGGCGTAGGTTTTTGCGACACAGATGACACAAAGTTTAGTTGTCAAGAAAATAAAATTCGCATACGTCATGAAAAGTTTGTGAAAAATTAAGAATTTATAGAAAAATATGAAAATTTTCATCAAATATTTTACATTAAAAGAAACCTTAATTTGTTAATTGTAAGTGCGTGTAGAAATATTGAACGAAAATTAAATTTGAAACGCTAAAAATCGTTTAAGAACAATTCATTTTGCTTAAGATTACTACGGTGTAAAGAGAAATAGTGAAGAAGCAGTAAAGTAAAAAGCAACAACGTACGAAGGATCATAAAAACAAACGAGAAAAACAAAAGATTTTCTTTTTATTGCATTTCTCCTTACCAACAAACACCAGCAGCTGTTAAAAAAGACAGAAATTGCGAAATTTTAGTGAAAAGTTTATTTGCTGAGCAGGAACGTTGTTTTTGCTAGAAAAAAAACGCTCACCAAAATATTGAGTTTAGTTCAAATTTGCTTTGCTAAATAGAAATTTGTAACAAAATATTTGGGCGACGAGCAAAGCACATGATGTGGTCGTTCTTCTCGCGCGACTCTTCCAAGGATTTTCCTTATGATATAGGCGAACCAGTGGTGGGGTTTGAGGCACATTCCATATGGACACTACATAAGGCCAAACGTAAGGGGACGCTGGAAGAAGTATCGGTCTTTGTGTTTGATTTGCGTAGTGCTTCTGATGCCAAATGCGACTTGGCGAAGGCGTCATTAAAGAGATTGAAGACCCTTAGACATCCTAGTATATTACAATTTTTAGATTCATTAGAAACGGATAAAATGCTGTATGTTGCCACGGAGCTGGTTGAACCCTTGGGAACACACATACAAAAACTATCCACAGAGGGTCCTCAAAAGGACTTGTATTTGGCTTGGGGCATATTTCAAATAACGGTAGGTGCTTAAGTTAACGTAATAAATTAATTTTCAAACGTTATATTTTTATGTTGCAGAGAGCCTTATCATTTCTAAATAATGATGGCAGCCTGAGACACAATAACGTTTCCGTTTGGTCAGTGTTTGTTAATTCCTCAGGAGAATGGAAATTGGGTAGCTTAGAATATGTCTCGCCTGCCGATGGTAATCCCTTGCCACCTATTAAAGTGCCACCCTCTTTGGAGGTATATGATCCACCAGAGAAAAATGATCAATCTAAATTAAAAGCAGCAACTAAATGGTATTTATATTATTATATTATTTTGTCAAATTTTTATTTACCATTTTTTTTTCCTTTTATAGCTCGGCTGATATGTGGGGTCTGGGCTGTTTGGTATGGGAGTCCTTCAATGGGCCTTTACGTTCTCGCGGCAGTCTTAAAGATATCGATAATATACCTAAATCTCTGCAGTCTTTATACTGTGAATTAGTGGGTGCTTCTCCCTCTAATCGTCCCAATCCCGCTGATATTATAACAAGATGTCGAAAACCTGGTGGTTTCTTCAAAAATGATTTAGTGGACACGTTATTATTTTTGGAAGAGATACAAATAAAAGATAAGGCGGAAAAGAATCGTTTCTTTTCGGGTCTTACATTGCATTTGGACAATTTCCCCGATAATGTGTGCAAGTAAGTTTTGTAATAGTTGAACTAATGTTGTAAGTTTATTACAGATTTGATAAGCTTAAATTAATGTTTTTTGTTTTTATGTTTTTGTTTTAAAGACACAAAATTTTACCCCAACTGATAACAGCGTATGAATATGGTGATGCTGGTTCAGCTGTATTAGCGCCTATGTTTAAGGTTAGTAAAAATATAGTGATGTAAAGAAGTAATTATAAATACAAAAATATCGTTATTTTATTTTAGTTGGGAAAACTTTTAGATGAAGCCGAATATCAAAAACGTATTGTACCCTGTGTCGTTAAATTATTTGCCTCTACAGATCGTGTAACACGGTCGCGTCTTTTGCAACAATTAGAATTATTTATTGCCCATTTACAGCCACCAGTGGTGAATGAACAGATATTTCCACAAGTGGCGCATGGATTTTTAGATACGAATGCCACCATTAGAGAGCAAACAGTAAAAGTGAGTTGAACACTTACAAACTAATTAAATTTACTAATAAAATCCTATTTCTAAAATAATTTCAATAGTCAATTATACATTTGGCTCCTAAATTAAATTATAATAATTTAAATGTTGAAGTATTACGCCATTTTGCCCGTCTTCAAGCACGTGATGACCAGGGTGGCATTAGAACGAATACCACAGTGTGTTTGGGTAAAATAGCACCACATTTGCATCCGCAGGTGAGTAAACAGCACTTTGTTTTTATACGAAATACACTAATTTAATTAATGAATTTCGTTAACAAATACAACAGGTACGACAACGTGTTTTGGTATCGGCTTTTATAAGAGCCATGCGAGATCCTTTTCCACCAGCTCGTGTTGCGGGTGTTTTGGCCTTAGCAGCTACTCAACAATACTTCTTATTAAAGTGAGTTAACCATTCTAAATATTTTCTTTCGAAAAATGTTTATTTAATTTTATATTTACTTTACAGTGAAGTAGCAAATCGTGTCTTACCTGCATTGTGTTCGCTTACTATAGATCCTGAAAAGTCAGTACGCGATCCAGCCTTTAAAACTATACGTGGTTTTCTAGGAAAACTAGAAAAAGTTTCTGAAGATCCTAGTCTAAGAGAAACTATGGGTAAGTAATTACAAAATATTTATCAAATTAAATTAAAATGTATCTTTATTACAGAAGCAGATGTTCATACCGCCACACCCTCGATTGGCAATGCAGCTGCCACTTGGGCGGGATGGGCTGTAACAGCCGTCACCTCGAAATTCTATCGCAGTCAAAGTGATTCCTCTCGACCCCGACCTCCTCTAACCGGACGTAATTTATCAAAACCGGCTTCATTAGGTAAATATAAGATTTCTATTTTTAAAAATTAACTAAGAAATATAATTAATGTTTTCCTGTTTTAAATCAACAAACAGAACAACCTTCTAGCAGTAGTTTATCAACGACCACCTCATCTGTAACGTCCATGACTTCATTGGAACATGAAAGTAATGATACATCAGCCTCTGCTTCAGATTATGGCAATAATGATTGGGACAATGAAAATTGGGGTGAAATGGATGTAAGTTTGCTTTTATTAATTAAGGCTATTAAATTATAAGAATAGATATCTTAACGTGTTATTAGACATCACAGGATCCCAGTTCACCTATGGCAGGTTCACCTAATAATGGCCCACTAAATGCCTCTGCCACTTTAGCTGAAGTAAGAGATGGTTGGGATAATGAGGAGTGGGGTAGTCTGGAAGAAGATCCGGTAAGTGATTCAAATATAAAAAATAAGCTTTTGTGATAATTTTTTTCTACTTTTTTTAGGGCGAGGAAGAAGCTCAAGAGCAGGAACAACAACAACTACAACAATTACGACAATCACCTTTAAGACCGCATCAACAGCAATTACAACAACACCAATTAAATGAACTTATCGAACCCTTGGCCAAGCTCAATTCACATAATACATCACCCTCGAAACAACCACTCACACAATTATTATCAACCTCAACGACGGCAACCACTTTATCAACAAATTTAAGACCAAATGATTTATCAACAAATTTATCTTCGCTCAGCAATACTATCAATACAACAACACCATCACCATTCCTCAATTGTAACAATGTTAGTCCTCCACAAATGAAATCACCGCAACATATTAATAATTCAACGAATAATGCTAATTGGAATAGTGATTCATGGGCTGATGGTGAATTTGAACCCATAGATGAACCAATGACGGGTAAGTCAATACTTTTATTATAACTTCTTTTATTTCTTTTTACACAATTGCTTGATATTTATGTGGCATCTGTGGGCTTTTGCTTGCTTTCAATTTCATATTTCACAATTTATAATTCTTTTTTAAACAGCACTGATCATGATGATTAGGTTTTGTTTGAAAAAAAAAAGAAAATTCTCATTTATGTCCATTTCACTTTTTTATTATTTAAACTTGTTTTTTTGTTTTTGTATATAAATATACATATGTATATCTTTTTTTAATTTTAAGTTTTTTTTGTTTATTTTCTTGGTATTTTTATGTGTCATCATCAATATTGTTATTAAATCAAATATCATGTCATGTTCTATTGTATGTATATATGTATATCTATTTGTATCATAACATTTAATACTATTATGCATTTATATAACTATCATCTACTAACACTTTTAAATTGTTAATTTGAGATCTGTTGATAATTTTGTCATTTTGCGAGATACTCGATAAGTTGACCTTTGGCCTAGAGTTATACGATTATACGTCTACGGATGTGAATAAATAAATTGTTAACTCTAAATTATATAAACACAACAACTTTACATGTTATATTGTGTTTTCATTAATTTAAACTATTTATTCTAATTTGATTGATGACATTAGATATTTTGGTTTTTAAAGCCACAAACCACAGGCTTATTCACAAGAACATAAGCTTTCGTAAGATGGCGTTGTGCAAGCAGAAGGTCACCATATCGGAATGTATTGCTATTGTTGTTATTGTAACATGTTGGCGGTTACTGAATGTTCTTCCCTGGGGAAAAATCTTCCGGTTGATACAGCTGTTGCTGAGTTGACATCAAACGAACCTATTGCTATGTATACGGTTGCTAGTAGGGACACGACGGACTTGTTGGTCGACCTGTTAGTTAAGGACAATACAGACGTCACGGTCAAAAGATGTTAGGAAGTTGAACAGAGAATTAAGATTAACTGAATTGAAAGAAGGCTAGTTACTGGCTAAGTGTTTTCTGTAGTTGTCAAGTAACCAGTGCTACCCAGAAATTATCTCTCTCAAACCACAGGCTTATTCACAAGAAGCTACGCTTTCGTAAGATGGCCTTGTGCAAGCAGAAGGTCACCATATCGGACCGTATTGCTATTGTTGTTATTGTAACATGTTGGCTGTTACTGGATGTTCTTCCCTGGGGAAAAAACTTCCGGTTGATACTGAGTTGACATCAAACGAACCTATTGCTATGTATACGGTTGCTAGTAGGGACACGACGGACTTGTTAGTCGACTTGTTAGTTAAGGACAATACAGACGTCATGGTCAAAAAGGATGATTTTTAGGAAGTTGAAAAGTACATAAGGCGGAGACGTAAGGTTAACTGAATTGAAAGAAGGTTAGTTACTGGCTGAGTGTTTTATGTAGTTGTCAAGTAACCAGTGCTACTCAGAAATTATCTCTGTTTGACGCTGTGTTGTCTGAACAGTCAGACAGCTAAGATCACATCTCCTAATGCAGGTCGGTGGGAGAAAAGGCTTTTTATTATTAACCCAAGTAATCTTTGCAAACATTGCAAAACAGACAATATAGTTTATTTATTACTTGCATCAGATCTCAAATATTTATTTAATTTCAAGATGTTATTTGTCTTACTAATTGTATTAAATATTTACTAATTTTATAAAAATGTAAATTAATTTTTTAAATTCAATAATTTATATTATTTCTCATTAACCAATTAACCAACAAATATCCATCACAAACTGCACGCTTTAATTTAACAAAAGATGGTATTTTTTTTCAAATTTTAATTCAAAATAAAAAAAACGAAAATTTTTTAGGTAATTCAAAACTAGATGAAGCACGACGAAAACGTGAAGAAAAGAAATTACAACGTCAAAGGGAATTAGAAGCACGACGTGCTCAACGTAATAGTGGTCCAATGAAATTGGGCGCCAAAAAGCTTTAAAAACTAGCATTTAACTGTCATTTTAAAATGACATTTAAAATGTTCAGTTTTACTTTTGTAACTAAACTATAAATAATCATAAATATAAAATTGAGAAAAAACAAGAATAAATATATTAGATATATAATTTTATTCGTCTATACATACATATATTTTTTTCTACATTAATATTTTTAGCTTAATTTTTGCAATATTTAATAGAAAAGAAAAAAATCATTAAAAATCATTCTTTTTGAACATCAAACAACAAAAAAGAAATAAATTGCATGCCAGTTTAATATATAATAAAACAAAAACAAAAAAAGCGACAAATGTTTAGGAAAAGTATAAATACTTTACGCATTGAATTCGATAACAAAGGAAAATAAAACAAAAATAATTTTAAAAAATATTAAAAAATTGTCTAAATAATTAATAAAAAAAAAAAATAAAAATCTCCTCTTCTAATTTTTTTTTAAATTTATAAAACATTAGCTTAAATAATTATATTGTTTTAAATTAAAAAAAAAACTCACATTAAAATGTTTAATGTATATTACAACAATATAAATAATAATTCCAGTATGCATTGGTTTTCTTTTTTTTTAATAATTGTTGTAATTTTTGTCATATTTTTCATTGCACAGCTTTTGTGTTTATTTAATAATAAAAACTAAATATATTATTTGCAGTATTTGTTATTCAGTTAAAGTAAAACTGTATTTATTTTTAATAATAACAAATAAAAAAAAGATATTATAAAAAATGTTAACTATAACAATGAATTTTTGTTTAAATTTTCTATAGTTTATTTTCACCTCAATCTATTTGTAGATTTTATAAATATCAAAAAATTTTTAAAAAGAATTTAAAATCAACTTGAACTTAAATATATATATTTGAAAAAAAAAAAATAAGAATACAAAAATATATATTTGTAATTAGGTCTTATATAAAATTTATTATTAAGCTTATCAATTTTGAAATTGTAAACGAATCTTCTAATTGATGATTTAAGTTATAAAAAAAGAAATATATCTTTACAATACATTGTAAAAAAATAAACTCTAATTTAATATAAAGAAAATAATAAATTACCAAATAACTTCATATTGTAATAATAACAAATAAGACGATAGATAATATTGTAAAAAATAATTGATTTATTTTTGTTTTTAATTTTTCTCATGTTCAGAGCTGTTTAAAAGAGAATCTAGTCCAAAATTTTATTATTTTTTTTATAAATTTGAATTTTTCATTTTAAAATTTTAAAACTTTTGTTTGGTTATATCCGTTGATTCTTAGGTTTTTTATTTGTGGTTTAAATATTTCGATAATTTCTTAGCCAACTGTTGTATTTCATATTTTTAAAATGAAAACATACACGTCTGATTGATCAGTAATATAAAAAGTTTAAGTAACGTGATTTAGGCCAATAACGATTTTAAAGCCAATTGCGAACTACAAAACATATGTATAAGAACTCTACCAAATTTTTTACACATAATTTTTTGAATTTCGACATTAAACTTATTTCCTTAAAAACTAGGTAAAAAAATCTTGTTAATATCGAATTTTATAGATTTATTGGAATTCGTCATATAATCATGAAAGCTAAAACTATTTTCTGATTGAATTAGGTTTATTAGTATTTACCCAGCATTCCGTATTTTTCTTGTTGTAACAGTTAAACCTAACCTATAATCTAGTTGGGGCCTTAAAATTGGGTTACTACAACTAAATTCGTCTATAAATCCATTCTTAAAAAGTGAAGTATAGTTGGCTGAACAGTTGAATGCCACATATTCATGTGGTGTCATGAAGACCTTGACAAACATACAAGATATTCGTTGGTGACGACACGGTCTATACGAGACCAGTAGGCACTACGTCTGTTGCATTATCCCAATGTAAGTTTTTCAGAACTACTCTTCTTTTTCGCGGCAGGTTTTTTCTGCATTTCTTATGGGCAGTAGGCGTGCTCCAAGTACGACATTCAAGCGGTATCCTGCGATCGCGGAATTTATGTAGCCTGCCGTATGCAAGGACTGATCTAATGGATCTTACACATATCTGTGTTGGTTATCCTCGTATGTACGAAGATCCTTCCTGAAATGCCAACTGTGTAATGTTAAAGTTCGGATAACTCCACTGATGATATCTTAGGAAGAACTGTTTAATCAACATGACATTGTGTTCCTTAAGTGGGTGATGTTCCGAAGTGATTAGTAGGCAGCCCCTTACAGTCTGTAGGGCGGCATTGTGGCAGCTTTGAATATTTCTCCACTGGCGACCACACTGGACCATCCTTATTAACCACTGACAGACTAATCTTCTTTATTTAACCAACAAGGTTTCTTTATCAATTCCTGCTACCTGTTAGTGCTTTGTGGACCTTATTTCTACTTTGCAATTTGTGCGACACCCAAATGTTGTCAACACCAGCAACATCCGTATTGTCATCTTTATTGGTAGAAAATATTTCTGCCAGTTTAGCCAGGATCGTTGATCTGAAATGAGTTCCTCAGTGAATTCCTCGATGAGACCTCAGATATTGACTGGATTCAAATTAGGAATATTTATATCAGCATGCTTTCGAAAAACGAACAGCATTCTATTCAGAACAAAATTATAAGGGATGAATAAATTTGTGAAAAAATTTGATGTGAAATTAAATCAATAAAATTTTTATGGAATAGAAAAATATATAGATAGGAGCACATCTTCAAATATTGTTCACATCAAAATACAGGCAAAAAAATCAATTTAAATGAAATTTGTACCTAGATTAGTACTATTGGATTGTATGCCAGATACAAAATAGAGGTCTATTTTTTGGAAACATTAAAGAAATAGCTATTTTAAGACCTTTGGACAATTTTTGCTTGGAGCAAGGGGTAAAAAGTTATCATCATTTGAAATGACCCTGTTACTTAAACCCCCTTTAACTCAAGCAGTTGTTGACCAAAAGAGTTGACAATTTGTGTCTGGTCTAGTCTCGCATCGTCCAAAAATACGTCTCGATTTTTATCTTTTTTTAGAAATCGTAAATGATATTTTTAAGTTAGATTTGGATCTTGTAGAGATGACGTTTTATCTGAGAATTCGTTAAAACCAAGTTTGTTAAAGTATGGCCTCCGGTAGGTTGTGTAGTGGTTAGTGTCCAAGTCTTTTGAATGATACAGTTTAAGTTAGATCTGGTTTTGGTACAGATAACGTTTTATGCGAGAATTCATTTAAACCGAGTTCGTTAAAGCGTGGCCTTCGGTAGATTTTGTAGTGGTAAGTTTTCTAATCTGTTAGATTGTAGGTTATGGGTTCGGTGCCCACCTGGGACCCTGGTGAGAGAGCGCACAACAAACTTTTTTGTACGAAAATACCAAAATGTCGGGACTTGAGAAATAGTTCGTTATAAAAGGCTTTAACTGTATGTTTTTTAAATTTTAATTTTTATGCTTAGTGCATTTTGTTCTTTTATTCCCTTAAGCCCTGAAGAAGACAAAAAATATCTTTCTTCTCTCCTCTCTTTCTCCCTCAAAATCAAAATCAGTGCTAACTAGTTTAAAACTGATGTGTATCTATTTACGAATCTGAATCATATTTTATTTATTAATTTTTTTATATCATTTGAACACTTAGAAAATCGGCTATAAAAGTGATTAATTTGGATTCTTTATTTTGCCTTTTTTATTTTATATATAAAAATTGTACAGTTTATGAAATATAAATTCTATATAGTAAACAACATTTTAAATCTTAGAACAAAACCGATAAAACTTTTCCATGAAAAAAATGTATTTTTATGAAAATAAATTAAAATATTTTTATAGACAAATTAAAATAAAATAAACCTCACAATCTCCTTCAACAACAATTAAATGTTTAAATCAAATGTGTAAAAATTAAAAAAAATCATTTTAAGGCTTTTTTTGCGAAAAAAAAAATTACAACAAAAAAACACATTTTGATAAAATCATCAAAACTTCAGCACATTTTTTTTTTAATTTTAAGTTGCTTAAAATTTCTACTTTGTTAAACAATTTGAAAATTGTTTTAATTTAGTTCAGTTTATGCACCCTAAAATAAGATATTTTTTTAATAATTTATTTATCAAACAAACGAAACACAAAAAGTATTTTTGAAATTTTAAAATAAATAAAGTGTATTTTTCTTAAAACAAAAGTTAAAATCGTCAAAGAAAATCCACTAATAATCAATGTGTTTAAATATGAACAGTATAAAATAAAAAAATATATAAAAAAACCGAAAGAAATATTTTTAAAACGAATAACAAATTTTTCATATTAAATTCTGCTCCAACTCCTTCCTAAACCGCTCCTCCTACTCTTTACTATAGTTGTCATGTTTTTAATTGTTATCGAAAATATGAAATAAAAAATTTAACATTAAATTTTTCCATTTTACAAAAAAATAACAAAAAAATCTCATTGTCAGTTACATTTTTCCTCGATTACCACAACAAATAGAATTTGTACAAATAAGCAACTACAAACAAAAAAAAAAAAGAAAAAAAAATAAATTACCAAAATATATTCATATATAGAAAAATAACAGTGCAACATCCTCGCTATAGAAACAGGACTAACATTTCAAATTGTATCCTGTAAATAATGAACCTCTAAATACAAAACACAAAAATAAATAAAAGAAACAAGAAATACATAAATTTTTGGTACCCTTGTATCTGTAACAGAACATAAACAACAAATAAAATGTTTAAAGAAAAAAAGCGTAAACAAAAACATATTATTTAAAATTAACTAAAAAACAAAACAACTAAATTAATGTTTAGAAAATTTTTTAAGACTGCAACAAACAAGAAAAACAAAAATTATAAAATAAATTACAAAAAAATAAAAAACATACAAATAAAACAAAATTCATTGAAGTGGTAATTTAGTAATTAAACGTAAAAAATAAATAAAAAAATAAAAAAATAAAAAAATGAAATAATAATAAAAGTGTTATAATGGGGGGTCATTGCTGTTAATTTTGGTTTAAATCAAGACGTTAACATACATGAAAAGACAAAAGTAACAAATATGCAAACTTCTGTATTGTATATGTGTCCCTATGGTTCAGTTCAAATTCAGTTATGGATCAGTTCTAGTTGAATTCTAGTTCAGTTCTAGTTTAGTTCTAGTTCAGTTCTAGTTCAGTTCTAGTTCAGTTCTAGTTCAGTTCTAGTTCAGTTCTAGTTCAGTTCTAGTTCAGTTCTAGTTCAGTTCTAGTTCAGTTCTAGTTCAGTTCTAGTTCAGTTCCAGTTCAGTTCCAGTTCAGTTCCAGTTCAGTTCCAGTTCAGTTCTAGTTCAGTTCTAGTTCAGTTCTGGTTCAGTTCTAGTTCAGTTCTATTGCAGTTCAAGTTCTAGTTCAGTTCTTATTCATTTCTAATTCTAGTTCAGTTATATATACTTCTAGTTGTGTTCTAGTTGGATTCTATTGCAGTTCGAGTCCTAGTTCAGAGATAACATTGTTGTTTGGATGTTATTTCTTATAAATTTGTCATTTATTAAAATATTGAAGTAATTATACATTTTTGCTAACACCCATAACTGGTTGATTTAATATAATTTCTTTTACAGTTATTTAGTTTTGAGTTTCTGTGCAATCAAATCAACAAGAAATAAACATGTTTATAAAACCAATAATTCATTAATACAAATTGAAATTGACCCAATTTGCCAGTTGCATAAAAACAGCAACCAAAATGTTTTTTTCCTTCTTTCAATGGTGATTACAGTCGGTAAAATTTGTAAGTAATATTATGAAAAAAAGTAGTTTAAAATTTGTTTTCATATTTGTAGGAGTCCATATGTTTTATAGACACAAAAAGACAAAAAAAAAACATTTGTTTGCAACACGTGTGTTTTCTTATTTTGCAAAAACCATGTTTTGCAATGTTCTCAAACCTGTTTTCATTTACAATATTTTAAAGGGATTTTGTGTGTTCAAAACACAAATTTTACAGCAAAAAAAGTACTTTGACACAGATATGAACGAGTGTTTGTTTGCCTATGGACTCGTGCAATGATTTAACAGCAGTCAGATTTTTTTCTGTTAAACATTGTATCTTTCAGATACTCAATTGTTGTGGCATAATTTGTTTCATTCATTCACAAATTCACATTCAGCCAAATGTATGTACATAAGTTTGTATTTATGTGTTGAGGTTTTTTTATTTATGCCACTACAACATGTTGCATGCTGCAACTTTTTTCTGAGTCTTGTGTGAGTTTTTGTTGTTGTTAGTGCTTTTACAACTGAACAGCTGCTAAAGTTGGCGCGTGAACACTTGGTCGGTGCTAAGAGTTGTTGCCAAATAAATATCGGGTCTAAGCATATCGTTAAGGAATGCAATCAAATTCTTCTAGAAAACTTGTGAAATGTTTGATTTAGAAATTTGTCAAATATTCCAATAGTTTTTTTCAATATAAAACTTATCGTGCATTCACACACTTTTCCACATAAAACTGGTCGAATATTGTAAAAAATAGGTTTAATTCTCCAACGTTTGTTTATCTTTAGGGAACTCTTTGATTAGAAAACTGATTGAATTTCTGAAGAAAACTAATCGACTATTCACACAGTTGTTTATAAAAAAAAACTTGTAGAATATTCAAACAGACTCTATATAAAGTCTCTAGGATATTCGAATCAAATTCTTAAAATAATTACATTAAAATATGTCAAATATTCGAACTGAATACTTGTCGAATTTCTATTGAAAACTTGTCGAAATAAATTATGTCGAATATTAGAATGCGTTTCTGTAGAAAACGTCTATAGAATACAAGTCGAATATTCAAACTGTATAACTATGATTAATATTCGAACAGTTTTCTATAGAAACTTGTACAGCTTTTTACAAAATTACGAATACTAATTCGACTAAAAACTTTAAAGAATGCTGTTCGAATTTTTATAGAAATTTTTGTCGAATTTCGAACATTCGAATAATATTTTATAGGAAACATGTAGAATACTCTAATAGGAAACAAGTTCTAGTTTCCTATGTTTTCATAAGAAACCTAGACGAAAATTCAAAGTTTCTGGAATTATTTAGTTATTTCCTGTTGTTATATAATTTAAAAAGTAAATTCATTATCAGCTCTGAATTTGACTACAAGAAGCTGCTAATAAAAAAGCAACAAAAAAAGTTGCTTGTGCTATAATTGTTGCTGTTGTTCTTGTTGGGGAATGCCTGTCTTTGGCACATGCGTACCCACAAACATGAGTCATTTATATATTTTTTCGACTTTAGCCAAAATAGCTAAAAAAAATGGTTTGTTTTGGTTTTAATGGTTTTAAAAAGGAAAATATAATAAAAGTAAAAAACCCAGTTTAAAAACGTTTCTGCTTTACAAAATATTACTTTATATTCGTTGTCGTTTTTGTGGTTTCTTATCCATTCGTAGCCTCTATGATCACCACATTTGGACCGTATGTACGTCGTACGTACGTACGAATGTTTCCAAGATTATGTGTGTTTGAACGCACGTCAAGTCAAAGTCTTCATTCTATATTTTTTTAGACTTTGTGTGTAGAGTATATTTTTATCTTTTTGCGGTTTGATATTGTAGTCATTTATGTAAATTTCGTGTGTGTTTTTTTCTCTTAACACAATGTTGCTGTTTTTTTGTTGTTGTTGTTGTGTTGTAGGTTGGTTTTTTGCTGCTTCTAGTGTTGTTGCTGTTTGTTTATTTTCTTAGCTTTTCTGGGTTTGGCTACTGATTAAACTTTTGGACTCTTGTTTATTTAACGATGATATCTTAACACCTTTATTTTGGGTTTTTAGTTTTTTCTTTTTATGTTAAACATACACACAATTGTCAAACTGTTTTGTTTGATTTTGGTCTTGTCTTGCCATGTCTGTTGTTTGTTTTTATTTGCTTGTTGGGCCGTCGTTTTATCTCATATCGAACTATGAATGTGGTTAATTGACAAAACGGAAATTATGTATGGACATAATCTATTGTACTCTTGGGACGGACTAGGTATAGTAGAGGTTCCCAGCAAAAACTTATATTGAAAATATGTTAAGAAGATGATAACAACAATTAGCGAAATCTATTCTTTCCCAATGTTTATCAAATAATTCTCTAAAATATCATTATATATTTTAAGGAATTAAAAGTACATTTCTCTTTTCGTTACTTCTTAATATAAAACAAAAATACTAAAACAGATATCGATATAGAGTCAAATAAACTCTCCTGTTTTTTGAAAACAAGAGAGCATGTAGAAATGCATCAAATGTAATGGAGCATTGAGTACGCGAACATACAAATAAACGCAAAAAAGAAATTTAAGAAGGGTTTGAAATCCGGGAAATCGGGTACTCACACTTGTACCCAGTTATTCACCAAAAATATATTCCAATTTTCTCCAATATTACTTCTCTGCTTAAGTATGTGAAGTTTATGCTGAAAGGCGTGATATTTCCAAAATTATCTTCACTTCCATTTACAACCACCCGAATAGGATGGACTTTAATGGACATTATCGATAGACTTAAATACGAATCCATCAAATAATCCAAAGACAAGTTCTTACTCACAGAGAACACAATGTTATATCGAGGGACTATATTTAATAGTCTCTATCTAAAATAACACAAGTTTTCAGGAGAGCAAAAAAACTGTTTATTTCGCTAGTTAATGAAGATTTTTGAGTTTTTTCTTCTACAATATATTTTTACGACCATCTTCGAAATCGTTATATAAAAAGAATTTAAAATTTTGCATTATTTGCAAAATTATTTACAATTTATATCAGATAGAGCTTCTTTTCTACGAAAAAATTTTTCATAGAGAGAGTTTTTCATAGAAATATAATATTTTTATTTGATTTAATGTTAATAAATATTATGTTCTTTTGCAATATAAACCAAATTATTGAAAAAGCAACAGCTTATGAGGTGGTGGTCCAAAATCAATGTTATATGGTTAAACACGACAATAAAATTAATCAAATTTGTATCATAATGAGAAATATCTCGAAAACTATTAAACCGGTTTTAAATATTTTTGCGGATTTGTATTCTGTTGTATGGTGGCTAGGTGAAATAATGGACCGATTTAAACTATTTTCAATAGGCTTCGTCCTTGGTCTAAAAAAGCGTTTGTGCAAATTTCATTCAATTATATTGAAAATTGTGACCTGTACTTTATTAACTTAATCGACTCAGAAAACGATTGTAAGCCGATTGGTATAGATAAAGGTGGGTAGAACGAATATTTTTGTATGTTACAAACATCAGCACAAACCCAATATACCTTCCCCTCTAAAGTGGTCGCAATTTTAATGATAACTCAATGAAATTTTATACATGATCTTATATTCTATAGGTCCACAATTTTACCTATTTCCCATGCAACAGAACATCCCTAATAGGACTTGTAAACCTTGTACTTAAACTACAGTCACAATTTTGAAAATAAGTGAATGAATGAAACATGATCTATTATTTAATTATTTCATCTATCTCCCATACAACTGAACATCTTGAATAATATGTTTCGTATACTCGTATCTCGACAAATCTTTTATTTGTATATATATTTATTTGCCTATGGAATTATTCCTTGCAGGCATATTAAGGTTGATACTTGCCTTTATGACTCTGCTGTAAGTTTCGGGCCCCGCTTGACTTACTAGCCCTGATAGAAAGACCCCTTCAGAAAATGACTTAAATTTTCACCATTCGCTAAAAATTGTATTTTATGTAAACATAGATCCATCCAAAAATTTTATGATCACCGGTTTTAAATATTTTTGCGGATTTGTATTCACCATGTCCAAATTAGTAAAAACACTTATTTTGCAACAGAAAATTTTCCAAAATAATAGAGTTTGAAGTAATTTTTGGATAAGATAGAGAGTTTTGCATTCAGACGAATCTGTTCTTATGTTTCAAGCATGTGGAAGGCCAATTTATAATTTCTGGAATTACCTTGGATTTTAAAAAATTCCAAACGCTTCATGTCCTTCTTCGCAAGATGTCCTCATTATCCCAAAATATAGATTTCACTATGTATAAGTCTTTATACAACATTCTCTATCCGCAAGGTTAGGTTTAAACCACAATCACCAAGTGCACCCTAAAAATAAATGCAAGACAAAGTTCGAGTTATTATTTCGAAATATAGATTTCACTGTGTAACAGTCTCGTAAGCGAAACAGGAAAAAGTTCAATGTATGGCTTTCTGGCACGACCACCGGTCAAATTATTTTAACGAAAGAACCAATTTATAGTTCCGAAAAACTAGAGGTTTTGTTAGCACCTCTTTTCCCGAATTTCAATCACAATGTCCCAGGGAACCTCATATTTGTATGTATGATGTAAATACTGAAATCCAAATATCTGAAAAACTAGAACAGCCAGAGTATATTGAAAAAAAATTAATCTAGGAAGCTAGCAAAATCTCCCTGGGTTTTATTGCTTATGTCAAAATATGGTTATACAAAGGAAAAAGTATCAACATAAATATTATGAACTACTTTCATTGACAAAAATTAATTATATTTAAGAATAAGTTCCTAAATTGCATGATTTTCATATTAATTTTTCAAACAAAATCCAGAAGCCTTGACTTAAAATATTTCAAATTTAAATTATATTTTTCTTTTTGTTAAAAATGTTTGATATTTTCTTTGGAATTTTTTTTATTTCTTTATGATTTTTAGATTAAAATCGATGAAATATTTGCGAAATTGGCCGGAATAAATGATCATGAACTTCTTTTGCATTTTTTCATAAATATTGTAGGAAAAAGTAAAAATTTAATATTCTGAATAAAAATGGTTTGGGAAAAATGTCATGTTCGATTCATAATATTTAATACCAAATTCATTCCAGATATGAATTAATTTTTTCTGTCTACTTTCAAATAAATTTTAAATAATTGTTACCTTATGTTATTGTTAGCTTATCAATCAAAATTTTAAATATTGCTCGTTTTGCTTTAAATCAAGCAATTTTTTTCATTCACCGTATTTTCGTTCTATATTTCTAAATTTTGAAAATAAAAAACCCTTATGTATTAAGAACGCGGTCTTTTTGATCCATATTTGAGGTTGTCAAAATGTATTTTCACTTAAATAAATATACATTTTAATACTTTATGTTAGCATATTTCTTTTATTGTTTGTTGACAAAATTACAAAAGTATTCACAAAAAAAATAATAATAATAATAATTCTATATAATACTCGTACATACACCTTAAAAAATAGATTATCTAAATTTTCCATCACACAAATAGAAAACATATTGAAATCTAGTAGTATTTAAATGTATACACATACATACAACTATTTGCAAGTGTTTAAAAAAACATACAAATATCTCATCTAACTAATCTCTAAAAAAATCTCATGCTTGAAATGTGAATTTAGAGTAAAGTAATTCATATAAAAATAAATAATTACTCATACGCCATGATGTCTAGTGGCAACAAATCGAAAACAATAACAAAATAATAAAACACTGACAAAAATTAATTGACAAAGATTTCAAAAAAACAATACATATTACAAATTCTTTAATTAAATCTTAGAAATTTATTTTGAATTGTTTTAAAAATGTTGTTTTCAAATACTTTTTTTCAGTGTCTTCCTCTAAACCAGCATCGTTGTTTTTTCTCAACAAAATATTATTTTTTTTTTTTAATTTTAAATTATATTTTCATATTAAATATGTCGTATAATTATTAATGTCTTTCCACTAAACAATTTTTTTAATAACTTAACTAAACCTAACAAAAGAATAATATTTAAAAAGCCGCCAGTTAATTTTAGTTTTATTTTAAACACATTTCGTTTTTATTTTTCAAAATAATTCATAATAATGTGACAATTTGAAATGCAGGTGCAAAAATGAATAAAATTTAAACGTATAATAAAATAAAACATTAGAATAATTTGTGGCAAATGTTCAAGTTAGTAAAAGTAAAATGTATAAATATGAATTGCAACAATATGAAACCCTCCCTCATAAATTTAAATTTGTATTGTGATGTTGTTGGTTTGAGTTTTTTATTTTTTTTTTCGTTATCATGATATGCTGCATTAATTTTTGCTAATTTTTCTTACCAAATTAAAACCGCTTACTGAACGAGAAAAAAATCATGAAAAATGTAAATTAGTTTTTTTTCAGATGTATGTATGAATGTATATTTCCCTAAATATAAACACCTTAGTAACAGTTTAAGGGGAATGTAAATGAATGAGATCATTTTATAATTTCTAGAGAAAAGAATTTGTTCAGAAAGAATAAAGAATCGAAACCTCAATCTACAGATTTATAGACTAACACAAATTAATTAATGTTTCTCTATATATTTGTGTTGGTGTTTTCATTAAACTTTACCAGTTGACACACCATGATCGTTACATGATTTTATAAATGTAACGATCCTAAAAGTCTCTTCAAAAAGTTTAAATTATAATGTAATAATAACAAAAAAGTTAACACATAGCATAATACGGTTGCAATATGGTTGTTATACTAAGGCATTAAAGGGAACTATAAACTTAATAAGATCTCACTTGAACCCACGCCCCCTTTTTCTTGATTAAATTAAATTAATTTGTTTAAGATCCCAGATATCTTGGAGATCTAAATCTTTAATAATTCTATAACATTGGCCTTTGTGATTAATGGTCAGGTAATGAAATGCGGCGAATTATATGGAAAATATAAGTGATGGTACTAAAATCCATACATTTCATTACAAACATGTGATCAAACATCGTACCATCTATTTAATAATTTTGTTATTGCTCCTTTGAAGTTCTGGTTTATGTTTAACATGAAATTTTGTCAAAGGGTGTTGCAAAATATAATTCGTCATATTTTGCAATATCCTTTGATAACCAACATACATTTTTACTACAGCTACGTTTACACCTAATAGCTATTTTTTAGACTAGACTAGACTACACAAAAAGCTTTAGACTAGACTATAATCTAGACTAGACTATAATCTAGACTAGACTATATACTAGTCTATAGACTAGATTATATACTAGGCTATAGACTAGACTATAGGCTATACTATAGACTAGACTATAATCTGGACTATAGACTAGACTATAGGCTATACTATAGACTAGACTATAATCTGGACTATAGACTAGACTATAGACTAGACTATAGACTAGACTATAGACTAGACTATAGACTAGACTATAGACTAGACTATAGACTAGACTATAGACTAGACTATAGACTAGACTATAGACTAGACTATAGACTAGACTATAGACTAGACTATAGACTAGACTATAGACTAGACTATAGACTAGACTATAGACTAGACTATAGACTAGACCATAGACTAGACTGTAGACTAGACTATAGACTAGACTATTGACTAGACTATAAACTTGACTAAAGACTAGACTATTGACTAGACTATAAACTTGACTAAAGACTAGACTATAGACATGACTAAAGACTGGATTAGACTAGACTATAATTTATACTAGACAATGAACTGCACAAGCTTCCAGCGTTTGAGTTTTTTTTACGGAAAATTTCGAATTTATAGAGAAATTCCAATTAAAATATTTTCTGCAAAAATGTTTAGCAAAATCTGTCACACAATTATGGTCTCATATCATAAAATAATTAAAAATAATCGAAAAAATATAAAATTTTCAGAATGTTTCTTAAAGTACTTTTTTAGCACACAATTGTCGTCTCATATCATACCTGAAACATATTGTTGTACCAAATGATGCGATGTGATTTAAATTGAAATATAAGTAAACATTTTTAAACGTTTCTTTTGGATTCAATGGAAAAAACGTGATTTTTATTGTATTTTTTGATTTTAATTCACTAAATAAAAATAATTGTATCAGTTTAGACTTGTAAGCCGGACCTAGGTCTATATGAAACCTTAAACTATAATGGAATTTCATAAAATAATAATAATGAAATTATTTAATTTCACGGAACAAAAACAGTTAAATGTAACAGAGTTCTGTTGTTTTTGTTATTATATGGAATTGTTGTTGTTGTTTGTGTATTTCAGCCGTGTTTCCCTTTGAAGTTAATTTTATGATGGCAAAATGGAAATGCCAATGGTATTTTAGTTGTGTTTTTTTTTTTGCGACGTTATCATTAAAAGAAATTTAAATATATTAACGCGTCGCAATATTTTTTTTTAAGTCAAGGTGAAGGTTTTTCTATTTATTTCAATGTAATTTTTTCTATATTTCTAGAAATTATATTAAAATAAAGGGGCAAATAAAGTGCAGTTGGTTAAAATAAAATCATTTTATAAATGACGGTTTCTGTGGTTGGTAGATTTGAAATAGATTTCGAACTTTGTAGATTTGTATATTTTATGAGCAAAATAGACTTTCTAAGATTTAAAATGATCACATGACAAGAAGACTTAAAGGCATTTATTTTTTGAAATTAATTACTAAAAGAAAATAAAGCTTAATATTAAATGTAAAACAAAACCATTTTGGTTATTCCAATTAACCACCACTTTATACAAGCGAAATAGAAATTATTTTAAAAACCCTATATAAACAATAAAATCCCTCCTAACTAAAATAGTCCATTTCTAACAATAACATCGTGAAAAAAACTCCAAATAAAAATAGTACACAAAATAACAATAACACTCATGATTACCCTTAAAGTTAAGATAAAAATATGAATATTTAAAATAAATTATAACACAAAGTAGCTGTAGTATATGAAGTGCGGGTATCGCACTCTAAATAAAGCGAAACACTTCCAAACACTTAAAAATTGCACTGCCACTCCTTGAAAAATTTAAACAAAAATATGTATTTACAAAGAAAAACATAAAAAAATTTGAAATTCTAAATAAAATCAATATTGCACACAATGGCCATGGAATTATAAAAAAATACAAAAATTAAAAAAATAAATGTTAAAAAAAACAGCATCAGATAACCCTCAAAATAAATAAATACTCATTATTGTAGCATTAATAACAACAACAGCAACAACTATAAAATTTTAAATAAAACAAAACTACAATGGAGACAACATGCAACTTTAAAAAAAAACTGCAGGCACATAAGACGCAGTCAATCCATGTATGTTTTAAACAGGGTGTTGCATTTAAAAAGAGTTATATGGTCTATAGTCTAGTCAATAGTCTAGTCTATAGTAGAATGTATTGCCTAGTGTATAGTTTATAGTATACTATAATAGACTATTGTCTAGTCTATAGTTTAGTCTAGTCTATAGTCTAGTCTATAGTCTAGTCTATAGTCTAGTCTATAGTCTAGTCTATAGTCTAGTCTATAGTCTAGTCTATAGTCATATAACTCTTTTTAAATGCAACACCCTGTTTAAAACATACATGGATTGACTGCGTCTTATGTGCCTGCAGTTTTTTTTTAAAGTTGCATGTTGTCTCCATTGTAGTTTTGTTTTATTTAAAATTTTATAGTTGTTGCTGTTGTTGTTATTAATGCTACAATAATGAGTATTTATTTATTTTGAGGGTTATCTGATGCTGTTTTTTTTAACATTTATTTTTTTAATTTTTGTATTTTTTTATAATTCCATGGCCATTGTGTGCAATATTGATTTTATTTAGAATTTCAAATTTTTTTATGTTTTTCTTTGTAAATACATATTTTTGTTTAAATTTTTCAAGGAGTGGCAGTGCAATTTTAAGTGTTTGGAAGTGTTTCGCTTTATTTAGAGTGCGATACCCGCACTTCATATACTACAGCTACTTTGTGTTATAATTTATTTTAAATATTCATATTTTTATCTTAACTTTAAGGGTAATCATGAGTGTTATTGTTATTTTGTGTACTATTTTTATTTGGAGTTTTTTTTCACGATGTTTATTGTTAGAAATGGACTATTTTAGTTAGGAGGGATTTTATTGTTTATATAGGGTTTTTAAAATAATTTCTATTTCGCTTGTATAAAGTGGTGGTTAATTGGAATAACCAAAATGGTTTTGTTTTACATTTAATATTAAGCTTTATTTTCTTTTAGTAATTAATTTCAAAAAATAAATGCCTTTAAGTCTTCTTGTCATGTGATCATTTTAAATCTTAGAAAGTCTATTTTGCTCATAAAATATACAAATCTACAAAGTTCGAAATCTATTTCAAATCTACCAACCACAGAAACCGTCATTTATAAAATGATTTTATTTTAACCAACTGCACTTTATTTGCCCCTTTATTTTAATATAATTTCTAGAAATATAGAAAAAATTACATTGAAATAAATAGAAAAACCTTCACCTTGACTTAAAAAAAAAATATGCGACGCGTTAATATATTTAAATTTCTTTTAATGATAACGTCGCAAAAAAAAAAACACAACTAAAATACCATTGGCATTTCCATTTTGCCATCATAAAATTAACTTCAAAGGGAAACACGGCTGAAATACACAAACAACAACAACAATTCCATATAATAACAAAAACAACAGAACTCTGTTACATTTAACTGTTTTTGTTCCGTGAAATTAAATAATTTCATTATTATTATTTTATGAAATTCCATTATAGTTTAAGGTTTCATATAGACCTAGGTCCGGCTTACAAGTCTAAACTGATACAATTATTTTTATTTAGTGAATTAAAATCAAAAAATACAATAAAAATCACGTTTTTTCCATTGAATCCAAAAGAAACGTTTAAAAATGTTTACTTATATTTCAATTTAAATCACATCGCATCATTTGGTACAACAATATGTTTCAGGTATGATATGAGACGACAATTGTGTGCTAAAAAAGTACTTTAAGAAACATTCTGAAAATTTTATATTTTTTCGATTATTTTTAATTATTTATGATATGAGACCATAATTGTGTGACAGATTTTGCTAAACATTTTTGCAGAAAATATTTTAATTGGAATTTCTCTATAAATTCGAAATTTTCCGTAAAAAAAACTCAAACGCTGGAAGCTTGTGCAGTTCATTGTCTAGTATAAATTATAGTCTAGTCTAATCCAGTCTTTAGTCATGTCTATAGTCTAGTCTTTAGTCAAGTTTATAGTCTAGTCAATAGTCTAGTCTTTAGTCAAGTTTATAGTCTAGTCAATAGTCTAGTCTATAGTCTAGTCTACAGTCTAGTCTATGGTCTAGTCTATAGTCTAGTCTATAGTCTAGTCTATATCTAGTCTATAGTCTAGTCTATAGTCTAGTCTATAGTCTAGTCTATAGTCTAGTCTATAGTCTAGTCTATAGTCTAGTCTATAGTCTAGTCTATAGTCTAGTCTATAGTCTAGTCTATAGTCTAGTCTATAGTCTAGTCTATAGTCTAGTCTATAGTCTAGTCTATAGTCTAGTCTATAGTCTAGTCCATAGTCTAGTCTATAGTCTAGTCTATAGTCTAGTCTATAGTCTAGTCTATAGTCTAGTCTATAGTCTAGTCTATAGTCTAGTCTATAGTCTAGTCTATAGTCTAGTCTATAGTCTAGTCTATAGTCTAGTCTATAGTCTAGTCTATAGTCTAGTCTATAGTCTAGTCTATAGTCTAGTCTATAGTCTAGTCTATACTCTAGTCTATAGTCTAGTCTATAGTCTAGTCTATACTCTAGTCTATAGTCTAGTCTATAGTCTAGTCTATAGTCTGGTCTATAGTCTAGTCTATAGTCTAGTCTATAGTCTAGTCTATAGTCTAGTCTATAGTCTAGTCTATAGTCTAGTCTATAGTCTAGTCTATAGTCTAGTCTATAGTCTAGTCTATAGTCTAGTCTATAGTCTAGTCTATAGTCGAGTCTATAGTCTAGTCTATAGTCGAGTCTATAGTCTAGTCTATAGTCTAGTCTATAGTCTAGTCTATAGTCTAGTCTATAGTCTAGTCTATAGTCGAGTCTATAGTCTAGTCTATAGTCGAGTCTATAGTCTAGTCTATAGTCTAGTCTATAGTCTAGTCTATAGTCTAGTCTATAGTCTAGTCTATAGTCTAGTCTATAGTCTAGTCTATAGTCTAGTCTATAGTCTAGTCTATAGTCTAGTCTATAGTCTAGTCTATAGTCTAGTCTATAGTCTAGTCTATAGTCTAGTCTATAGTCTAGTCTATAGTCTAGTCTATAGTCTAGTCTATAGTCTAGTCTATAGTCTAGTCTATAGTCTAGTCTATAGTCTAGTCTATAGTCTAGTCTATAGTCTAGTCTATAGTCTAGTCTATAGTCTAGTCTATAGTCTAGTCTATAGTCTAGTCTATAGTCTAGTCTATAGTCTAGTCTATAGTCTAGTCTATAGTCTAGTCTATAGTCTAGTCTATAGTCTAGTCTGTAGTCTAGTCTATAGTCTAGTCTATAGTCTAGTCTATAGTCTAGTCTATAGTCTAGTCTATAGTCTAGTCTATAGTCTAGTCTATAGTCTAGTCTATAGTCTAGTCTATAGTCTAGTCTATAGTCTAGTCTATAGTCTAGTCTATAGTCTAGTCTATAGTCTAGTCTATAGTCTAGTCTATAGTCTAGTCTATAGTCTAGTCTATAGTCTAGTCTATAGTCTAGTCTATAGTCTAGTCTATAGTCTAGTCTATAGTCTAGTCTATAGTCTAGTCTATAGTCTAGTCTATAGTCTAGTCTATAGTCTAGTCTATAGTCTAGTCTATAGTCTAGTCTATAGTCTAGTCTATAGTCTAGTCTATAGTCTAGTCTATAGTCTAGTCTATAGTCTAGTCTATAGTCTAGTCTATAGTCTAGTCTATAGTCTAGTCTATAGTCTAGTCTATAGTCTAGTCTATAGTCTAGTCTATAGTCTAGTCTATAGTCTAGTCTATAGTCTAGTCTATAGTCTAGTCTATAGTCTAGTCTATAGTCTAGTCTATAGTCTAGTCTATAGTCTAGTCTATAGTCTAGTCTATAGTCTAGTCTATAGTCTAGTCTATAGTCTAGTCTATAGTCTAGTCTATAGTCTAGTCTATAGTCTAGTCTATAGTCTAGTCTATAGTCTAGTCTATAGTCCAGTCTATAGTCTAGTCTATAGTCTAGTCTATAGTCCAGTCTATAGTCTAGTCTATAGTCTAGTCTATAGTCTAGTCTATAGTCTAGTCTATAGTCTAGTCTATAGTCTAGTCTATAGTCTAGTCTATAGTCTAGTCTATAGTCTAGTCTATAGTCTAGTCTATAGTCTAGTCTATAGTCTAGTCTATAGTCTAGTCTATAGTCTAGTCTATAGTCTAGTCTATAGTCTAGTCTATAGTCTAGTCTATAGTCTAGTCTATAGTCTAGTCTATAGTCTAGTCTATAGTCTAGTCTATAGTCTAGTCTATAGTCTAGTCTATAGTCTAGTCTATAGTCTAGTCTATAGTCTAGTCTATAGTCTAGTCTATAGTCTAGTCTATAGTCTAGTCTATAGTCTAGTCTATAGTCTAGTCTATAGTCTAGTCTATAGTCTAGTCTATAGTCTAGTCTATAGTCTAGTCTATAGTCTAGTCTATAGTCTAGTCTATAGTCTAGTCTATAGTCTAGTCTATAGTCTAGTCTATAGTCTAGTCTATAGTCTAGTCTATAGTCTAGTCTATAGTCTAGTCTATAGTCTAGTCTATAGTCTAGTCTATAGTCTAGTCTATAGTCTAGTCTATAGTCTAGTGTATAGTCTAGTCTATAGTCTAGTCTATAGTCTAGTCTATAGTCTAGTGTATAGTCTAGTCTATAGTCTAGTCTATGGTCTAGTCTATAGTCTAGTCTATAGTTTAGTCTATAGTCTAGTCTATAGTCTAGTCTATAGTCTAGTCTATAGTCTAGTCTATAGTCTAGTCTATAGTCTAGTCTATAGTCTAGTCTATAGTCTAGTCTATAGTCTAGTATATAGTCTAGTATATAGTCTAGTCTATAGTCTAGTCTATAGTCTAGTCTATAGTCTAGTCTATAGTCTAGTCTATAGTCTAGTCTATAGTCTAGTCTATAGTCTAGACTATAGTCTAGACTATAGTCTAGTCTATAGTCTAGTCTATAAACAAGTCTATAGTCTAGTCTATAGTCCAGTCTATAGACAAGTCTATAGTCTAGTCTATAGTCTAGTCTATAGTCTAGTCTATAGTCTAGTCTTTTTTTTTTTTTTTTTTTTTTGATAGGACGTAGTGATAGCGCGCCATCAGCTAGTGGCCCCACGATTGCTTCTTCGCCCAGCCCCGGTACCACTCTCGCATTTCATCAGGGCGGACGATTTGTTTACTATTCTCCTACTCCCCCATCCTCGTATGAGATTAGGGGTTCAGAGTTTCGTTGATATCTATTTTTCATTATACGAACAATGAAATCGTGACATCTTTTCCATGCATTTTCGGACTTTAAGATTTCCGACACAATATTTTCCGGTGTTAGTGTAGTTCCAATATATCTATTTAAGGATTGTCTTCTTTCAGCCCATTTTGAACAGAGAAATAGAACATGCTCGGCATTATCATCAGCTGCCCCACAGTCATCGCAGAAGGAATTTTCTTTGATTTTGAACCTCATTAGGTATAGATTAAAGTTACCATGTCCGGTCATCATTTGTGTTATGTAATAGTGCATATTACCATGTCTTCGGTTGATCCAGTTTCTGATATATGGTATTAACCTATGAGTCCACCGACCTTTTTCATCACAATCCCATCTTTCTTGCCACTTTAGGATTAGATTATTTCTGGCTTCTTCTTTTATGTTCCCAATACTTTGGGCGTTAAATTCATGGTCCGGATTTACTTTTAACTTCTGCCATATTTCTTCTCGCTCTAGTAAAAGAAGATCAATGGGTGGAATACCGGAGAGAACCAGAGCTGCACTTGTGGAGTCTATAGTCTAGTCTATAGTCTAGTCTATAGTCTAGTCTATAGTCTAGTCTATAGTCTAGTCTATAGTCTAGTCTATAGTCTAGTCTATAGTCTAGTCTATAGTCTAGTCTATAGTCTAGTCTATAGTCTAGTCTATAGTCTAGTCTATAGTCTAGTCTATAGTCTAGTCTATAGTCTAGTCTATAGTCTAGTCTATAGTCTAGTCTATAGTCTAGTCTATAGTCTAGTCTATAGTCTAGTCTATAGTCTAGTCTATAGTCTAGTCTATAGTCTAGTCCATGGTGTAGTCTATAGTCTAGCCTATAGTATAGTCTATAGTCTAGTCTATAGTCTGGTCTATAGTCTAGCCTATAGTCTAGTCTATAGTCTGGTCTATAGTCTGGTCTATAGTCTAGTCTATAGTCTATAGTCCATTTTAAAGTCTAGTCTATTGTCTAGGCTATATTTTAGTCTAGTCTAAAGTTTTGCCTATAGTATCGTCTACAGTCTAGTCCATGGTGTAGTCTATAGTCTAATCAAAAACAATAAACTAGACTATACACAGACTATAATCTTTAGTCTAGTCCATTGTTTTTTGACATTAAATAGAGAATATATCAAATATATATTTCTTTAAATTATCGATAATTGTCAAAATATGACATTATTTGAATCAATTTACTATTTAATTATATGAAGTTTAAATAAAGTACTATTTATAAATTTTTATGTTACGATTTTTTAAAATTAATTACTCAACCCTATTTTTTTAGTTATCAAAGCCAGTAGAAATTGAAAACAAAATCTAGGTTAAACGTAATATACATATGGATATTTTCATACACACACATAACTATTAAACAACGAACGATCTGCACCCTGACAAAATATCATTAGAATGATTCATGCCTTACGATCATTGTTCGTCCGTCATAGAAGAATGAACGAACGTCTTCGATTAAAAATTTGTTGTACTTTAACTGATCGTAGTTTGTGGATTTCTCTAAAAGAAGCTACTAAGTACTAATTTGTTGAACAAAAAAAAACTACGATTGATAATAAACGATCACTCACTAAATGTTATATACAGAGTAATGCATTGTTTTTTTATACAACTCATTTTACTTAAGGAAATTTTTTTGTTTTTTCTTAAGTCTCAATATGTCTTTATCAATTCTAGGAGATACTGGGAGCAGTTTATAAAAAAATTAATAACATATAGTTATAATTGTATGGTCTCTATACTTTTATTACGCCATTTTTTATCAAATGACGTCAAATAAAGTTTTTTTAATATAGTATTTTTTTTTACAAAAATGACGTCAAATTTAGTTTAATATATAGAATTAATGAGCAATCTTATTATAGTTTTAGTTTTTTATTGTGGCTATTTAATAATAATTGAAATGTAGACCAGCAAAACAATATTTTATTAAAAAGAAAAATAATTTCTAAAGAAATTTCATGTTGGCTCTTTTAAAATTAAAAAAAAATATAACATTTAATTCCTTATAAATTTTGTTTATTAATACATTGTGACAAAATACATTTAACCTTCTAGCAGGACGTAATAAATATTCTTACAAAAATATTAAATAAACTCTATAACCATTTATTTTAAAATGCATAAATGTCTATTATTAAATGTCTAATAATTTATGCATCTAAAATACAATTTTTAACTTTCAATAAAACAAAAACAAATATTATCTTAAAATTCAATCGGTTTCAATAATTAATTCATTTGCATAAATCTACAGATTTAGATTTTTGTTTAAATAATCGTTAATTTATATTATTTTTTTTATAAAAATATAAATTATTTAACAAATATTTCATATTTTGCTATATGAACATTTACACTAACAATAAAAGACACAAAAAGAAATAATTTTATTCAAAAATTTTATGTCATAAAATAAAAAAAACAACAATTCAGTGAAGTAATTTTAACCAATGTAGACGGTTTGATGAGTCAGTAAAACGATCTCATGTGTGGTCTGCTGTTGATCAAATCCCTCCCGCTGCCAGATTTTTTGTCTTTTGATTTTTTTTGTTCAATCTGATTAATGTTTTTTACAAAAAAAGAGAGAGATTAGATTTGTTTTGAAATGTTAATTTAATTTTAAATTTTATTCTATTTTTTTAAATTTTTATCAATTTCGAAAATTTATCTGGATTAACTTATCGATCAACATATAAATTGGTGCCTAATTTTATTAAGGAAAAATTGTGGAACAATTATTTGTCTGGAGAAAAATTTAGATACATTTTTTGTTTATAGAAAACTATTGACCTAATTGAAAAAATTAAAGAATATTTTCAATTAAGTTTCTTTTTAAAAAAATTCTTAATAAATTTTGGTGATCTTTTGATTTTGGCAAAAACTTAACGATCCATTTTCATCTAACAGATTTTTTTTAATTTTTTGTCCACCTATTTGGGGACTTTTTGGATGATTTTTTAACCTGAGCCGATTTTTCCTTTGTCTAGAGAAAATTGTTGATTGAAAGAAAAATAAATTTTGTTACGTCTTCATCATCATGATATTAGTGCTTATAATTTTATAATTTTGACCAACAAGTCATATTCTGAAGGGGACTTTGTATGAGTGATAGGATCAAATGAGGCCCGATTATAATGAAAATATATAAGAGGTATGATTAAGACTTATATAAAGGGTTTACATGAACAGACTCATAGGCAGACGAACAGACATAGCTAAAGCATCTCAGAAAATGATTCTGAACCGATTAGTATATTTTAATCAATTTTTTTAGTGTTATGTAACAATATCCCTCCTCAATATAGTGGTGTAGGGTTAAACGATTAACTAAATATACTTTACATTTATAAAATTATTTAATACTTATATAAGAATTAAGTTTAATTCCATAGATCGATACAATCTCTCTTACCTGATTACGTTCTTATCTTAGCGACCTTGTATATATAAATGCAATATTTTAGTCATTCTAAATTTAAAAATGACGTTTTATGAGCATTCACATTAATAAAATATTTTACAAAAAAAATTAATTGTTCTTTTTTAACTTTTATAAGATTCCGTTACTCTTAAAATCAAGTCTTACAACTTTGGCAGATAAATATTTAGAAAATGACTAACAACCGTATGAATTTACTTAAAAATTGTAACGCATCGTGAAAATTTTTATTATCAGATGTGCGAATTTTATTTCTGACAATGGAATTTTTGTCATATAAGTGTTTTCCATAAACAGCTAAAGATCTGACAACTTTTGTCAAAAAAAAACAAACTGACAACATTGTAAACTAGCAATTTTTGTTGGCAGTTACATTTATTGTCTGTAATGAAATTGTAAGATTTTCTTACAACAATCTGAACTTACAAATTGCCTGTTACTATAAAACTATTTATTGCCAGATCTTCTAATGTTGTAAGATCTGACAACCGTGTTTACATATCTTAATATTAAGTTTAACTACAATTCGTTTTTGTAGAATTGGAATCAGTACTAACGCATTGTGTGCTAAATATTTGATTAGTATGAACATACCTTGTTTTAGTTTATTATCAGTTTTTAAGTTTTTTATTATTATCAGCTGACAACAGTTTATTAAAACATTGTCTATTTTACAATGACTGGCATTTTCTTGCATTAGGAAATAAGTTTTTTTTGTATAATTTTTGCAGTTATATTATACAGTTAGATACAATACTAAACACTTGAGTAAATACGATCCCAATATACAAATTTTTAAAGGGATTTTACAATGAATTCTCTAACTATTTGTAAAAATTGTGCAATTGTTAAAGTTTATCTTTGATCGTTTTACATTATATTATTCCCTTACTTATACATAAACCTTTAAATATTGTAATTGTTTATAAAGTTTTTTTGTATATACTCTCATTAATGTTTCAACCATAAATGGTTACAATTTAATTAGTGTAATAAATCCGAAAGTTCATTAAACTTAAAATAATTAAATATTCCCTACATTCACATCAATCTCTTCTAAAGCGCAGAGTCAGTCAGTCAGTCAGTCAGACAGGCAAAACCAGGCATCAAGCATATTTAACATTCACACTCGTCTCCGAACATTTCAGTCTATCTGTCAGACTGTCTACACCTGTTTAATTCTTTTAATTTTTTTTTGCTTTTTAATTCGCATATAAGTATATTTAATATATCAGAAGAAAATCTCAGTATGTGTAAAGTTGTAAACCAAAAAAAAAAAAACTGAATTATAAAAAAGATCATGTAACAATTAATACTTACTCGTAATCGTCGTAAGACATTTTTCAGTTTTATTCTTTAGAGAAGGCTTACTCTTTTTTATATAAATATATTTATTTTCGTTGTTTTAAGTTTTATTGCGCCGTAAAAATTTCAAGTCCATTCACCATCATTGTTTTGTATTTACATATTTGAAAAAAGTGTTGCTAGAATGGAGAATATTTGTTTGAATATTGGTGAAAATTTTATAATTATAAATAGTATTTATTATATTACAATTTATTTACTTACCCAGTAAACTTCGCCACCCTGAAAAGTTTTATAAATAAAACCCCATATTCAACGTCCAGTAAATATCCGCCAAATTTATTGCACAATGGATGATGTTCACATGGATGTTAAAGTTTTTTGTGCAAAATTTGAGGATTCTAGCTCCAATAGTTTTCAGTACACATATGTATACGAATTTCTACATTTATTTCATATGGGAGGTGACACGGCCGGAAAAATTGTTCATGTGGATTTTAATATTGTCCGTGTCTAGCTCTCATTGTTTCCCAGATATACAAATATACGCCCACTACAATTTTCAATCTTCCAATTTTGTCTCCATATGGGGGCAAAGTTTTGAGGACCCAAACTGCTGCAGCTTAATACATATTTTGTTCCATTTAAAATTGCAGAAAGACAAATTTGAAGGAAATCGGTACAATCGTTTAAACTCTAAACAAACAAATCAGCATACCATCAGTTTTATATATACTTACGTATAATTAGAAGAAGATAAATATACATACATTTGTATGTGTGTAAAATGATCATGCCATCAATATTTGTACTTACTACTCTTACTATTAAATAGACTCTTTTGTCACGGTAGTAAAGGAATTTCCGTTTTTAAAATGCTTGATATAGATACATAGAAAATATCTGTAAATAAAAACAAATTATGTATTTAATTTTTCTCGAGTAATAAGTTTTAACTCTATTTTGTCAATATTGTTATACCCTTCACCTTCGTACCCTTGTATATATAAGTTTGTCATTCCGTTTGTAATTTCTATAATATAATTTTCCGACCCTATAAAGTATATATTCTAGATCCTTATAGATAGCGGAGTCGATTAAGCCACGCCCGTCTGTCTGTCCGTCTGGTTGTCTGTCTGTATGTTTGTTGAAATCAGTTTTTAGAGGACCCCAGATATCGGCCAGATCCGAATCTTCAATAATTCTGTTAGACATGCTTTCGGGAAGATCGCTATTTAAAATCAGCAAAATCGGTCCATAAGTAACGGAGATATGAGCAAAAATTCGAGACAACCTCTGAAAATTTCATCAAAAACTGAGATTTTTTATTAATGCTCAAACATGCTCAAATTGCAAAGAACAAAATACATAATCATACGGTAAATTTTGTTATTGTACTCTGTTTATAAAAACAAGGCAGAGCGAGAGCAGCACTAGTGTGTTGTTATTGGCTAGAAACATGAAATTAAGTATGTGAAGCCTGGCTTAAGTTAGAAGCCATAAAAGGGCACTTTTTGGTACTTTTTTGTTGTTTTCTTAATATTGAACCTAGAAATGTGAAATTAAGTATGTGGTGTCTGAATTAGGTGAGTACCCATAAAAGGGAACTTTTTGGTACTTTTTCGTTTTTAAAAAGGTATTTTTTGAATATTCTATAATATTGAACCTAGGAACATAAAATTAAGTATGTAGATTCTTAATTAGGTGAGAACACATAAAATAAAATTTGTTGGTACTTTTTCGTTTTTCAAAAGGTACTTTTTCAGTTTTCTATAATAATGAACCCAGAAACATAAAATTAAGTATGTAGAGTCGGAATTATGTGAGAACCGGAACTTTTTGGTACTTTTTAGTTTTTCTAAATGTACTCTTTGAGTTTTCCATAATAATGAACTTAGAAACATGGAATTAAGTATGTAGAGACCAGATTAAATGAGAACAAATCGATGAGAATTTCTTGGTACTTTTTCGTTCTGCAAAAGGTACTTTTTGAATTTCCTATAATATTGAACCTAGAAACATGAAATTAAGTATGTAGAGTCGGAATTATGTGAGAACCGGAACTTATTGGTATATTTTTTGGTTTTTTTAAGTACTTTTTGAATTTCTTATAATATTGAATCTAGAAACATGAAATTAAGTATGTTCAGACCGAAGTAAGTGATTTGAAAGAAGAGTTTTTGATACCGACTTTTTTAACATACCATGGTGAAGGGTATATAAGCCGAATCTTACTTGTTTTATACTACGAATTACGAAGATATTTTTGCTCGACTAAAGTTCGTCTAAGGATATTGCGATATTATGTATATTTTAATCACTAGATAATGAATTCCATTAACTCGCTAACGTTCTCTATACGGTATTATACGTTTTTAAGAAATTTGAATCGACGAGCGTTCGTTTTCGGCAATTCTAAAAAATCTTAAGTTTTCTAATTGATCGACTTTGCTGTGCATTATCTACTTTTTTGTTGTGTATTTTCAACGATTTCTGGTTCGAAAGTCTATTTCCGGAAATGATGGACTAACATTTGCAACAAAATTATGACTCTTTTTCTATCTCCAGTCACAGCAATTTGTATGCCGACTGCAGAGATGACAATGCGTCTCGTGTCAAATCCAGCTTTTAGTTAGTTTGAAAGGAGGATGTATAGAATATAGGCCTCTATCGAGTATATTTACAATCCTTTACCAGTACCCACTACTTTCGGTGTAACAAACTTGCAAACACTCACCTCCAGACTTTGTTTACTTATCACCTTAATTGCATTGAGGCGACTCAGAGTGTTAATAGTGTTTTATAACAGAAATTTTGAAGGTAAGAAAAGTAAAATACTTCTGCATACCTGGATTGACTATAGTTTATTTACAATTGTGTCTTCAATTATGTCATGGTATTTAAACATAAAAACATTACACTCGTTAAAATAAAAAAAAAATATTTTTAAGAATGCCAGACATACACGATCAATCGATCAGTTGTTGTAGTGAAAGCTCTCAAACAATAATTTTCACTCAAATGTAAATACTTACTTTTGATTGGCTAAATATCACCTCATTTAAGTGATTTTAAAACAATATGACTCATTTTCATTACACTGGGCAGGCAGCTATACTCTATGCATATAAACATGTAGTAGTTCGTGGTAATAGTGGTAGGGAATCAGGCATAGATGGATCGTAATTGTTTTATTTTTTTTTCAATTGTATTAGTGTATTTACATTTATTTCGTGAGTTGGTGAGTTGGAGAAAAGGGAGGGAGAGGGGGTCAAATGAAGTATCAGGTTAAAAGATATTTTTACTCTACTACAATTTGATTAAATATGCATGTCGTATGAGTTATGAATGGATATCACAAATGAATTTTAATTAATTGTAATTTGTTTATTATAATTTTTTGTTTTTATACGATTTTATTTTGATTTTTATTTAAATGGGTTTATATAAAGATCTTTTGAGAGAGATAAATTGTAAACAAAAAGTATTAATTAGTCGGCAATTGACAATAATTAGAATAAAGGTAGGGTTTTTAAATGAATGTTTTTTTTTTTAATTTTTTGATTTATGGAATTATACCAAAAATTGTGTTAACATTTTCATTTATTTGTTTTAAGCCGTTAGATCTTTTTAAAATGTATAAAGAAAATCATAAATAATTTTGGCAAGTAAGAGTATACGTCTACTCGTTTAAATTAATGTCTTTCAGTAATAAAACAAAATATAAAACATTTACACAAATCATTTTTATAACCAGCCATAATAAACAAAAACAATACAACATATAAAGACTCGTAATAATAAAAGTTAAAATTTATTATCTTTTTACCTGATCGATAACAACAACTTTGTATGGTAAACGAAATAAATTTTTATTTTTTGTATTCTTTGTCTCAAAACAAATGTCAATAACATGTCAAATTTTTAGCAAATAAAAATAATATTTCTGAAATTGAGGCGAAAAATGTTAAAATATTAAAATCATTTCAGTTGTGACAACATCAAGAGGGATGTCGGCTTTTTAAATAGATTGCCGTCGCGTTAATTATGATTGTAGCAACATCATTGTTGGTGGCGACTAGCAACCAATAAACTACAGTTTATTTATGTATATGTTGCAATGTCAATAAATGTTTTGCTAACAATTGAAATTTGAGTGATATAGACTCTCATTCTCAAATGTCAGTGTCTCAAGTCTGCTGTCGGTCAGTTAGTCTGTTAGTAGTACTACTAATAAGAAACAATAGCATTGTTTTACTTCTGCTATAGAGTGAGAATAATTGTTGTTATGTTGTTCTGTAATTGTTGTGCATTCTCAGCAAATTTGACTTGTCTTGTGTACTTAATGACAGGTAGACGCGATATTTTGTCATATTCTAAATTATATTAATGGTGTTGTTGTATATAACAGGTTATGGAATGTTTTTTTCTGCCTTCACCTTCGTGAGAAGGGAATATGTTTTTAAGTTTTTCATTCCCTTTGTGATTTCTTCAATATAATTGATCATATTGAGTTCCGAGTCCTTATATATAGCTAGGTCGATTTAGCCATGTCTGTCTGTGTTTAGAAGAAACATATCTGTAAGATCTGAATTTTCAATAATTCTATTAGACATGATTTCAAGAAGATCACTATTTAAATTCGGCAAATAAATAACAAAGGCATGTGCAAAAATCCAAGTCAAATTCTAAAAATTTCTTTAAAATTGGCATTTTAGTGCATGTTTTGACATGCAACAACATGCAGCTTTATAAGGTAAATTTCGTTTTGATTTGAAAAATTATATGTGCAAATGGTACGTTATTGTAATTCCGTTACTGAGGTCTACTTTTTAGAACTTTTCGGTTCTTCAAGTGTGACTTTTTGAGTTTTTTATAATATTGAACATAGAAACATGAAATTAGTCATACAGAGTCCTGAGTGAATGAAAATATATAGGAGTTAATTTGTTGGTACTTTTTGTTTTGAACCAAGAAACGCAATATTAAACACACAAAATACTGATTAAATGAACATTAATGAAAAAGGCTTTTCTATTTTAAAGCTAATATTTTTTTAAACCATCCCAGATTTATTACTCTATTGATATTGAACCATTTCACTTTAAAAGCAAAAAAAGCAAAAAAAAAGTCAACAAGTACCTCAATACTTGGTGTATTGATTGTTTCAATTACCCAAATATTCATTCACTCTCTTTCTCTTTCTCTTTTTGTTTTTAGTTTTTTTCTGGTATTCTCATTGTCTGCCTTTCTGTTTTGATTTCCATGTCCGTAATTATAAACAAAAAATACTATGTAATAAAAATAGCAACAATTGACAATTACATACATACAAAAATATTTAGGGCGCAAGGTGTTAATCGTCTAAATTACTGTCTGTCTTTCTGTTAAATAACTACTTACCTTTGTAAGCAAATTTCGGTGCTTAAGCCAAATGTAAGTGGGCGTAAGTATTGGAAATTAGAAACACAAAACAAAAGAACAACATAACGATCAAGATGTGTGTTGTTTACAAACAAACCAAATTGTTGGTAAATTCTTGTGTGTAGAATATATTAGGGTAGTTTAAAATAATATTATGAAACCTGTTTCCAGTTCGTTAAAGAAATGTGTATATATGTATATGGGTCTTTATAATATTGTCGAATTAGACCTGAAGAAGAGAAGTTGCTAGGTTAATGTTTCTACACAAATATTATCTATTGCAAAGTTGTGATGGTTTACGATTTCATATAGTTCAAATATTATAAAAATTTCAAAAACTGTGCGGTAAATGAAAGCCTCGGGGTTAGGTCCATAATTGGCTTAACCCCCTACAAATTTCCCGCTTCTGAAAGTATCTCTAATCAGCATGAATCTAATTAAAAAGTTACTAGCGAAAACTTGCACTTACTCAAAAATTCACTTTCATCACTTAGAAGAAGTAATGACTTACAAATAACTATATAAGTAAGAACAAGTAAGTTCTGTTTTGACCGGGGATTCTATAATAAGAACATATAATAAAAACATAAATGAAGAAATATAATCGTCTCTAACATTTTACATAACCGAGTTCGAACCTCTGAACCCTGACTGTTTCCTTGGTCCAGATTCAAAACATAAACCCATCAACACTTCCGCTTTATGTATGTGGATCTTTAAAATCGTTTAAACCATTTAGAAATTGCAGAATTATTTCTCTGTACCTTATTCACGCACAGGGGGCATTGATTGTGCTTTGTTCAGCCCCTCCATGTACGAGCATTTTCCATAAGTACTACAGCTATCTATCAGCTGCATAACTTCTGAGATACAATAGTAGATAGAAAGCAAATCGGTAGACTAAAATACGAATCCACTAAATAAGCCAAAGACTTATTCTTACTCATAGATCACACTGTAGTAGGTCTGGTACGAACAGATTGAACCCTGAATGTACCTTGAAAGAAGGGACATTTACACTTCTCATTTATGCTACACATTCAACATATTCACTCTAGATCAGCGAAAGGCAGACAGTAAAACAAAATAGTTCTGGTCTGTTTTTGTTTGTTTTTTACATATGTATGTGTGAGCATATGTCCGAGTAAAAAAAAAAGAGTACAAGGCAGCTCATTTGATATTTCATTGTGTTTCGCTGCTCTAGATATACGGCTGAATGGAGACCCTCATTACTCTTCATCCATTCCATATACCTCATGCCAACTCATTTCAAACACTTAACCCCACTGTTACATCACCTTATTCATCATAAATGTATCTCAGCAATAACTGATAATCCATTGTAACAGATTGTATAGCTCTTTAGTTCCATCTCAGCTCAAATCATTCCAATAATCCATTAACATCACTATGTTATAGTCTTTGCAGACTATATGTACTGGTATCACATCTCGTATTGCAATCACACCAAGATGGAGGAAGTTCATCTCGGTAACATGCCCTGAGAGTAACATATGCAATATGTATATCTTAAGAAAGATATTCGAAAGACCTTTCAGTTAATGTCTTGGAAATAAATAAATAAATAAAGAATTATTTAAGTTATATTAAATTATATTAAACGTTAGGATCACCAAAAGTCTAAGGCCTAGTTATTCGGTGCAGAAGTACATTTAAAACAATCTCAAAACAAAAAAAAATCCACTTACAAATGAGTACTTATTTCTGTGTTATGGTAGTAGCTCAGTTGCCTATTAGAAATTCTGATATTATATGATTTTTGTTTTTCATTAATTTGTTGTTATTGTTTTTGATATATTTGTTTCATTTATATATATTTTTTTTCTTCAATTTAACGAACGCGTGCTTAGTGCTATTAGTCATACTGAAAAAAAGGCGGCAGCCAAGAAGACTACTACTATACTCGTATAAAGTTTTTTGTTGTTATTTTCAATACTTTATTTTTTTGTTGTTCCATATAGTACAACAAACTTTTAGCTAACCGCGCATACAATGGAATGAGTGTTTGACACTTGTGATCATACACTGAAAGTGTTAATACGGAAAAATTTGTTTGTAAGAAAAAAAGTGTAGAAAGAAATGAAGTAAATAGTAACAAATTATCGGGAAAATAAACAAATGTATTGCAGAAAACGGAACAAATACGTATGTGAAATATATCGGTGTGAAAAAAAAACAAAATAAAACGGAAGTTTGAAAAAAAGTACAAGAAAATTTATGAAATTTTATAAAATATTAAATTGAAAACAAATGATTAATAAAGTGTTAATGAGAAAAAAGTATGTTTATGTTAAAATTATAAAATGTTAAAAAAAAAATCCCCCAAAAATTTGTTAAAAATAAAACAACAAAATATAGCAAATATTTTATCTAAAAAAACTAAACAAAATAAGTTTCAGTACTTAACACAATTTGAAAAAAAAAAATACTTTCCAAAATTATTTTTCAAAAATCTACTTAAAATAAAAAAGTAACAATAAATTAATTATATTTATCTGTGGTGTGAAAAATTAACACAAAAAATTAAATACATTCTAAATTCATATTAAATTACCAAAAAATACACCAAAAAAATATTAAATAAATTTATTTTAAACATTCTACTGTTATAGAGAGTGAGAGGGTTCTAAACCAAAAATACAAAAAAAATTGGTTTAAAAATACAAAATTTGTTTTTTCAAGAATTACTGACCCGTGTTAGTCATTCTCAATTAACTACAATATTTTCTGTTAATTTTTCATAAGGGTATATAGTACAACAATAATAACAAAAACAATTATAACTCAAGTTAAATAAAATTTATTAAAAAGATAAATAACGACTTGCAAAATACTGTACTAATATAATTTGGTCCAAAATTGGTAATAATTTTCGATTTTAAATCATTAAAACTTTTATGAAATTTTAAATGCATTAGTCGGATTATATATTCGTGATTGGTTTAAGAATTCCGAACGACAAAGTGCTGTTCGGTCAATTTATGACAAAATCTCAGACTAAACTGATAAGAACCTTGATGTCGGTTTATATATGTTCGTGTTTGTTTTAGGAGTTTGGTAAAAAGTGCTGTTCGGTTTTATGACAACATCTCAACCTAAACTGATAAGAACATAGACATTTTTATCAAATGGTATGTCTAAATCTGAGACGATTAGCTATATCCGTCTGTGTGTCTTTGTTAGCTTTGCGCGCACGCTACAGTTCGCAATTTTCCAAATAATACATAACATACTCTCCTTCTTTGACCTAAAAAGAATATCCACTAAAAATAGTTGAAATCGGTCCATTTTTTGCCTAGCTGCCATACAATCGTACCATCGAGAATTCGGCAAAAAGAGCTGTTCGGTCAATTTATGACAAAGTCTTAAACTAAACTTATAAGAACCTTGATGTCGGATTTTATGTGTTCGTGTTTGATTTAAGAGTTTGGCAAAAAGTGCTGTTCGGTCTTATGACAACATCTCAAGAACATAGATGTTCATGTCAAAAGATATGTCTTAATCTTAAATATTGATCCAAAAAAAAAAAAAAAAATCAAATAGACAACGTTAAAGTGAAATTGAAAAAGGTGTATTTTAAAGAAATTATTATTGAAAGAATAAATTACAGATTTTTGTTAGTTTTTTTAATACCATATAAAATTTTTCATAAAAATTAAAATTTTTCATAAAAATTAAAATTTTTCATAATAATTAAAATTTTTCATAAAAATTAAAATTTTTTTATAAAATTAAAACATTCCATAAAAATTAAAATTTTTCATAAAAATTAAAATTTTTCATAAAAATTAAAATTTTTCATAAAAATTAAAATTTTTCATAAAAATTAGAATTTTTCAAAAAAAATTAAAATTTTTCATAAAAATTAAAATTTTTCATAAAAATTAAAATTTTTTATAAAAATTAAAATTTTTCATAAAAATTAAATTTTTTATTGAACTTAAAATTTTTCATATAAATTCTAATTTTTACTAAAATTTCGATTTCTCTATTTAATTTAATTATTTTAATTTAATACCTAGCAAAAAATAAATTCCAAAGAATCGAAAAAGAAATAAAATTTACTTCATGGAAGTATTGAAAAAGTCCAAAAAGGATGTCCTTTTTATTCGATTCTAAATTCACTACTTCTGAAATCAATCTAAATAATATTATGTTCTTTTTTTAATGTTATTAGGAAGTGAATAGAATACAATTAATTAATTAAAGTTACCTATACACCGTTGTCAGATCTTACAACATTGGCAGAAAAATGTCATTATTGTATATTCTTTATATGTTCTATAATTAGCCCGGATCTTGTAGTACTTATTATATATTTTATACATGCAATTTTATTGTTGACATTTCCTATTAATTTTAAAATTAGTAATTTAGGAAAATACTCAGTCAAAGCAAATTTCCAGCATAGCAGCATCTCCATATAATAAAACGCTGTTTCACAATATGATTTCATGATTGTATTAGAAACAAATTCAGATCATTTCTGTATTGCAAAATATCATGAAACATGATACTATATATTATATGTAAACATATATTCTGTAATCTATACTTTTTTGGTTGTCATGATATAACCTAAGTAACCCCTAATTAATACTGTATGTAGAGTGTGGGGTGTTAAGAAAAGTCTGCTTCAACTACAACAACAACAACATTCTTAAATTGTTTCTAAAAGAAGACAACAACAACAGCAGCAAAATAACAACAAAAATATTATACTAGGCCAACAGCAGCAATAGTAATTGACGTCGACGACAACTATGACGGCGTTTTAATCATTCTACTACACTTAACTGACCGACCAACGGTGCGACCAAACGATCGATTTATCTATCTATCTACTAAACAACCGGCCAATATTCAAATTAACAACAAATTTTCATATTGACCATTTAGAGTTTGTGTGTGTGTGTGTGTGTTTGTCGTGTGGTCTGATGCGAAGTGTGTGTGTGTTTTTATTGTGGAACTAAAGTAAATACTTAAGCGGTGTCGGTGTCGGTGTCGGCGGCGTCGGTGGCGACAATCCCAATTTCCAGCCATCTGAAATAAAAACAAGCAACAATAAAGTAAGAAACAGAATTGAAATGAAATAAAGTTAAAAAGCCAACAACAACGACAACAACAACATTAGCAAAAAATAAGAGATCGTGTAATAACGACAGCGACGACAACAAATTATTGTGTATAACGTCGTTAATTCTTTTTGTTCTTCTTGTTGTTGGTTAATATTGCTTATTGTTGCTGTTGTTGTTGCTGCTGCTGTAGTTTTTCAGTTCCTTTTAGGAGTAGAGTAAAATAAGTAAATGTTAGTTTGTCATTTTGTGTTGTTTTGTTTTTATTTGTTGTTGCTATTGTATTTGTTGGTGAATTACCAGCGCGCGCATACTCGCGTGCATATTTCAAACCCAAATAAACTTACCAATCAACCAGTCAGACACACATTCAGCTAAAAGTCATAGCCACACTACCGGACATGTAATTAAGGGAGTTCTTAACTTCATAACACAGCAGCATATTAGGGGATTAGATCAAAGAGATATTCGATTAGATGTTCAATAGAAAAGATATTAGAAATAAGAAAGAGCATAATAACTTGATAACACTTAGCTCATTAACTAGTTAGTTAGATAGATAGATAGATAGATAGATAGATAGATAGATAGATAGATAGATAGATAGATAGATAGATAGATAGATAGATAGATAGATAGATAGATAGATAGATAGATAGATAGATAGATAGATAGATAGATAGATAGATAGATAGATAGATAGATAGATAGATAGATAGATAGATAGATAGATAGATAGATAGATAGATAGATAGATAGATAGATAGATAGATAGATAGATAGATAGATAGATAGATAAATAGATAGATAGTCACTTAGTTAGTTTGTTAGTTAGTTAGTTATTTAGTTAGTTATTTAGTTAGTTATTTAGTTAGTTGGTTAGTTAGTTAGTTATTTAGTTAGTTGGTTAGTTAGTTAGTTAGTTAGCTAGTTATTTAGTTAGTTAGTTAAATAATTATTTGAGAATGGTGCCTCCACCGGGAATAAAACCCATGACTTCTTGTCTACCAGACTGCAAAACTAACCAATAACCTACATCAGGTCACACTATCGATCAGCATAAGAGCAGCAAATTTTTAACCATTATGGGTTCAGTAATTTACATATTGAGATCGGTTTAACAAACTCTGAAAAACTTTAATCTTACAACTTCCACAACTTCCCCTAAACATTAGTCGTACACTATACAACATATTCAACACTCAAAACAATCCTCAGAATGACTATGTATCTGTGTGAATGTGTGCATGTGCGTCAGAGTGTATGTGTTGTAGTATTTTTTCGTATTTTTCGCCAGTCAAACAAACATTATTATTTCAGCTCAGTTTACTTAACTTACTACTACTAAATTCTACTCTACGCTAAACTCGCGGCGCACACACAACACACTAAGAAAAAAAGGTTTATCAAATTTCGGTTTACATTTCGTATTTTAATATGTTGTGGGCCTTGCTAACGTAAGGAAGTGAAAAAAAACAAAAACAAAAAACACATACTAGTGCAAATAAATTATAAAAATAACAGAAAAAAAATAATTAAATTTAAAAAATTAAAAAAAAATCCTGAAAAGATAAAAGTGACAAAAGAGAAAATTTAAAAAAAGAAATATTTAAAATTAAAAAAAAAACTTAAAATCCCTTTAATATAAAAGTGCCTTAATATCTTAATTTTAATTTTTTTTTTCAAAACAACTAAAGTTAACATGACGATAGAGTCAACGACCTTTTTTGTTCAAATCACAATTAATGCAATAAAGTTATAATTAAAAAAATAATATTTCAAATTTGTGTGTAATTAAACAAGTACAAACAAAAAAAAATCATAAAATAAATGCTTTTTTAAAAACACAAAAAAAGTTGTGGGTGTTAAAATAATGCCATTTATTATTCTTAAAAGTGCCAAAAATGTAAGTGGTTTTTTATTTGTGTGTCATGATGATCAACGATCTGTTGAAAAAAAATAACGAAATAATAACAAAAACAACAAATACTACATGAAAACACTGTTCGAAATTTGTAAATGTTTGCTCAAATTTTTTTTTTTTGGATTTTATGGTGAAATTCTTAGAATTATAGTTGATTTTTTGTTGTTATTATGTCAGTGATTAACAACATTGATAAGCCATCAAAAAAAAAAGTACATAAAACGTCTTACCTTTAAAATACCTGTGACATTGTGAAATTTTACATAAATTTTGCATCTTACAAAAAAATTTGTTGTCTTGTGTTCTTGTTGAAAAAATACAAAAAAATAAAAAAACAAAACCAAAAAAGGTGTGACTTGAAAAATTAAAGTTTTTTTCATATTTTTCAACAAAAATTAGTTTCAAATGGTTTTTGGGGCTGTGAAATAAATGGAATTAAAAGTTGTAAGTTCAAAAATAATTGTTGGAAATTTTAATGAGAATGTGTTGTTCGATTTGCATTCCAAATATTTTTTGAAATTTAAGTGAAACTCAAACTCCTTGTCAAAATAAATAAGGAAACTTAAAAAAGAAATATTAATACAATTTACAAATAAAGTCATGCCACAGAATTCGCTTCCGATTGAAAATGTAATTATTTCCGTGCAGTTACAAAAAACTTATCTTTTCAATTTAAATAAAAATTTAATTTTTTGTGAATTAACAAATTAACTGAATTCAGTGAAGTTAGAATGAATCTGATCGGAATTGATTTATATAATTTATGGTTTTTATAAGTTTTTTTAATTTTTTTTTATAAAAATCAACTCTAAAACGTTTATTCTGTTTAAAATGAAAGAAACAACATAAATTTTAAATAAAAACTTGTGTTCTAAAATATTAATGAATTAAAAAATTTATTCGGAGTGTTGCGAAGCTGTTTTATTTTCTCTAAATCGGAATTAAAACATAAATTTGAAAACATTCCGATCGAAATATGTGAAAAGAACCAGCAAACTCTTACATTGTAAAAATAATAAGTCAAAAATCC
>NC_060952.1:18281818-18291401 GCF_022045245.1 Lucilia cuprina
CAAAATGTTGAAAATGTAGAGACTCATCAAAATACTTTCAAAATTCATATAAAGCGAGGTTTCCAAAATCTATGATAATTTAGCATTATTTATAAAAATTATTAAATATTACTGGCCGTCTTACTTATCATCAGTTGCAATAGTCACAGAATCCACGTAATGGCCACATTTTAGTAGGTCAAGTGTTTAGATATACATATGTATTTCACACTAGATCACACTTGCTTATCAAAAGTTAGCTTAAGAACTCTTTCTATACGATCGCATAAATCAAAAATGTATAATTTTTAAAAGAAGTTTATCGCAAACATTTATAAATTTTGAATTTTATTTTTAAACAACTTCAATTTGTTTATAAACTTGTTATTTTCTTTAAAATTAATTCTGTAATTTTCTCTTAATTTTTAGTTTATTAAAATAGTCTAAAACCAAAATGCAAAATAGCAATAATAATAAAAATTGCTATTATTATAATAATAATAGTAATATTAACAATAATAATCAAAATGTTGTCAACAATAATATGTTGCAACAGCAGCCACAACAGCAACAGTTGCATCAGCAGCAACAAATACAACGTGTATCAAATTGGGTGCAAGATACAAATCGTAATCAAAATCAATATCAAACCCAAATAATACAGCAACAACAACAGCAGCAGCAACAAACACAACAATGTATGATGCAGCAACAACAATTGCAATATCAAAATTATACACCATCACCACCACTGCAACACCAGCAACAACAACAACAAAGACAAATAACTGCTTCAGCAGTAGCAGCAACAACAACGATCTCTCCCTTACCTTCCATGAATTATTATTCGAATCACAATCATCAATTGTTGCAACAGCAGCAGCAATCACAAACACTTGTTTCGTGCATGCAGCAGCAACAACAACAGCATACACAATTACGACAACAATTGCCTCAGCAGAATCTTAAGATTTTACATCAACAACAACAAACACTACAACATCCCCAACAAGTATTGACACCCGCGCCATCTCCTGTTACACCTAATGCTAATATTTTAAGACAACAGCAACAAATACAGCAACAACAACAATCTCAACCTCATTTAACAGCACAACAAAGATTACATCAACTCCAGCAACAACAGCAGCATCTGCAACATCCACAACAAAGCAGGGTAAGTGATTTAATTTTTTTTCTATAAATCAACAGATAAACAGTTTTGTCAATGAATAAAATCATTTATGAATATTACAAATTTACAATTTCTAATGATGTATTTTAGCAATTTCGAAAATGTTCTAAAATCAAGTACGAATCGAACTCAAATCAAGAATATAACTCTTCAAAAGAGAACTTCCCGAATTCAAGTAGGAATCGAGCTGAAAACAATGACATTATATATGTATGTGTGTAGATGCCTGCTACTCTAATCAACGACTTTTATTTCAAGTAAAGTTCGTCTGTCTTTCTATTTTGTCCTCCTTGGCACTAGCCCAGCTGATGATTGTTTACAATTTTCTATACCTTGTACCTTGTTAAGTATACCGTGATTTCAGCTGTCATAATAATTGAATTGAACTATTGTTGAATGGACCTATTTTAGATGTAAAATTTTTCATGCTGTTTTAGCCATTCCTTTTACCATCCCTGATTTGTTTTCTTTAATGTTCTAAAATCGAATACGTATCGAGCTCAAATCAAGAATACAATTTTTAAAAATTAGTTCATTTTGAATTCAAGTATTCAAGAGTTGGGCTGAAACCCGATGCTAATTAGGAGTCTGGTAATAAGGTCTGTCCTGCAAATTACTAATATTTTGAACATCTAGGAAAACTGGTTCAATTATAACACGCATGTTGGGGCCACCCTAGTTGAGTGGACATATTATAACTAGAATATTTTTTATTGTGTAAACAGTGTCTTTAGCTTAAAAAATAAAGTGTGATGTTGTCAAATAACAGCGTAGAAGCGGTCAATTAAGATCGTCAAGACAGCTGTTAACACAATTGAATGATCAACATTCTGCTTGCAAGAAAATTAAGTTATTATCGATATTTTAAGAAGTGGCAAGAAATCTTGAAATTTAAATTTAAAAAAAAATTGAAATATTTCTTTCTTTAAATTTCACTTTTTCTTATAAATCTCAATTATTGTGATTTTTTTCTAAATTTAATTTTTCTTCATTATATATTATTTACAAAAACACACCTCTCTCCGTCTACTCTTTTCTTTATTTTTTTGTTTGTTACTGCTACTGCCATTAAACAATTAACAAATCCACAAAACAAAATGCACAATTTTGTTGACAGTGCGTGTGTAAATTGTTCATTCGTTCTACTCGTCGCTATCATGTTCTGTCTTCTGATTTGTTGCATTATTTTTTTCTCATTCTTATTTGGAGGTGGAGTCTTCTACTTCATCTTTGTTTATAATTTGTTTTTTTCTTATTTTTATTTTATATCATATTTTGAGAGGTTTTGTTTTTCATTTCGTAATTTTTCTTATTTTGAAATACATATTTATGTTGGATTCTGTGTGTTTTTCTTCTTTTTTTTTGAGATGATGTGATATTGTTGTTTATTTTTATTTTTGTGCTCTCATAGGTGATCTTAATCGCTGATGTCATTATTTTGTTGTTTTTCTGCCGGTGGGTAGATTTAAGATAAATTTTTTTAGTTTAAAATTTAAAAAATGCTAGTTATTTCAAATATTTAAAATAGGAAAATTAATTTCAATATAAGGAGTGAGATCGAAAAATTCTTAACATACATATATGTTTATAAAAAAGAAACCACTAAACTTACAGCTTTATTTTTTTTTATTTGATTCAAATTATTATTACAATTTACAAAAAAAAAATATTTTTATAGTTTTAATCACTAGTGATGAAATTTTGAACCCTTTTCGGAAACCCTTCCATTAACGTTTTTATAGTGCTTTCTGTCACTTTGCTCGAACATGTAGTCCATCTCCGTTTAAAATCTACCACACTTTTGGACACCTTTTTTGTACTCTTCAATTCTCTTTTAACAAGAGCCCAATAACTCTCCACTGGCCTTAGCTCCGGGCAGTTTGGAGGATTTGCCTCTCTTGGTACAAATACCACATTATTGTTCTTGTACCACTCAAGGGCTTGTTTACCATAGTGACAGGATGCCAAGTCAGGCCAAAAACAAGTGGACACATTATGAAGTCTTATGAATGGAAGCAGCCTTTTTTGTAAACGCTCCTTGATGTAAATTTCGGTATTTATAGAGCCCGTTGTAACAAATGATTGGCTTCTTTTGCCGCAACTGCATATTGCTTGCCATACCAAGAACTTTCTGGGAAATTTTGTCTGCTTTTGGGTCCTAAACTTTTCTTCAACATTCCCTCGAGCATCAGCAACATAAAACTTTTGACCTGGAAGTTGCGAAAAATCTGCCAGAACATACGTTTCATCATCCATTATGCAGCAAGAATATTTTTTTATAAAACTTGACTTCAATTTCCGTGCTCTGTTTTTGGCCTCTAAATTTTTAGCAGCGTTCCTGTCAGGAACTTTTTGAGCCTTGTATGTTTTTAAACCTGCATTAGCTTTAACTTTTCGTACCAAATAGTCCGAGCACTGAGCTAACCGAGCTGCTTTCCTACCGGATGTGTTGGGAGCTCTTTTGAAAATGCGTTATATTTTTTTGGCTTTAGAAACATCATGTGGACCATTCCTTCTACCGGAGCTCTTTTGAAAATGCGTTATATTTTTTTGGCTTTAGAAACATCATGTGGACCATTCCTTCTACCGGAGCTCTTTTGAAAATGCGTTATATTTTTTTGGCTTTAGAAACATCATGTGGACCATTCCTTCTACCTGAACCAGGTTTTCTATCAACTGACAAGTTCTCCCGGTACTGTTTAATAACATTGGAAACAGTTTGACGGCAGACCTTTGTATGCTTGGCCAACTTTTTGTAAGACCAAGTTGGGTTTAGTTGAAAATATTTAATAATTTCAGTACGCACTTTTTTCTGGTCACTCATTTTAATCAGATTAACAAAAAAATTAATATAATTGACATTACACATAATAACTGACATGTTTTTCAAAGGAAACTTGATCAAAAAAAAAAAAATCAAATAATACTTTGGTTGAAAAATGTAATGAAAAACGTGTGTTAAGAATTTTTCGATCTCACTCCTTAAAAGCATATATAATTAACATTATATTTCTCAAACAACAAATTTTTATCTTACAAGAGATTTTAATTGGAATTTTCTATTGATCTCACAAATTTTTAGGTTTTGTAAGATCACCTAACTTAAGTTTTTTTTGTACAGATCTGTTGTTTGATTATCGCGTTTGCATGAGAACAGTCAAGTAGAGTCAATGGCACACCGTTTGGAGAGCATTACTCCAGTCGTCAGATGTAGAATTGTATGGTATTAGATCCAACCGTGAGAAATCTTAATATGTCATTAAGTTTATAACCAGATTAATCGCCAAGGTTGAATATGAAGTGACTGCCAAAGAAACTTTTTCTCTCAGCAACTAGAGCATGGTATTCACTGAGAATATGAAAAATTGTTTCTTCTTTTTTCCTTATCTTTGCATGTCGACCTAGCACCTCCCGCTCCCGCGTTTTTTTTCTGGTCACTCATTTTAATCAGATTAACAAAAAAATTAATATAATTGACATTACACATAATAACTGACATGTTTTTCAAAGGAAACTTGATCAAAAAAAAAAAAATCAAATAATACTTTGGTTGAAAAATGTAATGAAAAACGTGTGTTAAGAATTTTTCGATCTCACTCCTTAAAAGCATATATAATTAACATTATATTTCTCAAACAACAAATTTTTATCTTACAAGAGATTTTAATTGGAATTTTCTATTGATCTCACAAATTTTTAGGTTTTGTAAGATCACCTAACTTAAGTTTTTTTTGTACAGATCTGTTGTTTGATTATCGCGTTTGCATGAGAACAGTCAAGTAGAGTCAATGGCACACCGTTTGGAGAGCATTACTCCAGTCGTCAGATGTAGAATTGTATGGTATTAGATCCAACCGTGAGAAATCTTAATATGTCATTAAGTTTATAACCAGATTAATCGCCAAGGTTGAATATGAAGTGACTGCCAAAGAAACTTTTTCTCTCAGCAACTAGAGCATGGTATTCACTGAGAATATGAAAAATTGTTTCTTCTTTTTTCCTTATCTTTGCATGTCGACCTAGCACCTCCCGCTCCCGCGTTAATCATTGAAAGACGGCCATAACAACTTGGCCCCTTGACAAATGTCTAGGTTATTTCATATATTTTCAGCCTTTTGAAAAAATCTTTGGATGCTGCTTTTGATAACGTTGGAGATATCAAGTGCAGATCCCGCTCTGGCAAGGTCATCTCCCTGTTCATTGCCCTGTGCGTAGTCACCCAACTTAGGGTAATGTCAGACAGGTGATGCAACGTTGACAAATCCTTGCTGCATTGTCTAACTAGTAAGGAGGTGATAGTGTATAAGTTTAGAGAAAGAAAATCCCTATGTTGCCAAGTATATTGAGATCGTTTAGTACTCTACAAGCTGATATTATCGCAAATACTACAGCCTGAGGAACACTACAGTTGTTGAGAAGACGATGCAAACGAGCATAAGTGGGCGTGGAATCTATCAATTACTAAACTCCTAATATCTGGAAACTATAAAATTTTGTACTTGTATCTTAAGTATCAATATGATTTTTTTAGGGAAATGTTCCAGTTCAGTTCTAGTTCGGTTCTAGTTCGGTTCTAGTTCAGTTCTATTTCAGTTCTAGTTCAGTTCTAGTTCAGTTCTAGTTCAGTTCTAGTTCAGTTCTAGTTCAGTTCTAGTTCAGTTCTAGTTCAGTTCTAGTTCAGTTCTAGTTCAGTTCTAGTTCAGTTCTAGTTCAGTTCAAGTTCAGTTCTAGTTCAGTTCTAGTTCAGTTCTAGTTCAGTTCTAGTTCAGATCTAGTTCAGATCTAGTTCAGTTCTAGTTCAGTTTTAAAATAGGTTCTATAAAGGTTCTAAAATTATGAATTTTTGACGGCAATTTTGTAAAATGGTACACCGTACAACGTCTAATCTTTCGGAGATTGTTCTGCTTAATAAAAATTTTGCTCCATGGTTGGTTTATTGTAAAATATTTTCAACAAAATATAAATTATACTAAATATTCCAAGTGCATTTAAATTGTAAACAAATGTATATAAGTTTAACAAAAAAAGTTTTAATGTCCATGAACTTTTGTTTTGATTTAATTTAATTATTGTTTTTGTTTTTTTTTTTTTATTTTTATATTATTGTTACATTTATTTGTTTAAACTTACCCTGACAACAACTGTTTTTATTATTTTCCCTTTTTTTCTTTTTGTTAGTATTATTTTATTTTAATTTATAACAAATTAACAGCTTTAAGTAGCATCTGATATACCAAAAAAATTTTGCTTAATAGTCTTAGTTCTTTATTGTACAATAATTTATTTTGTTTTACTTCGTTAAATTTTTATTATTGTGGCGTTGTTGGTTTATAAATAAATTTTTTTAATTGAATTTTTTTGTTGTAAACTCCATCAGACAGTTAGTTGATTATAATCATAAAAATCTGTGTAATTTTTATTTATTCAACGTCATCGTCAAAAAGATTCATTAATTTTATTTAATTTTATTTTTTGCAGGCCACAATTTAAAGTCTGTTAAATATAGTCGAACTAAAAAAAAAACAGTAAATAAAATTAATTCTGGTCATTTCAATTTTAAAGCAAAATTAATTTTGTTTAATATTTTATACAATACCATAAATTTTATTATAATTAATTGTTAACTGGAGTATTAACTTGCAGTTCAAATATTACCTAAACTAGTGTTTATTAGAAGGATTAAATGTTTTTGGTCGGTGGAAAGTAATTTTAGCTGTTTGGTGTGTAGTACTTATTAAAATTCTAGCGTTATAAAGAGTAAACGGATTAAAGCTGAAGTTTGATACTTTTTTTACATTCTATGTATTTTTTACAAATATTTTAAATACTTATAGACGGTTTCCTTCTATATATTGAAATTTTTTAGAGTTGAATTTTTATTTAATAATTTTTCAATAACATCCGTTATCTAAGTATGTGAAAATAAAGGAAATACACTTCGCATTTTTGTCATTTTCATTACGCCATTTTGGCGATAATTCAATAAAGAATGGTTGTCGTTCTTTCCCTCTGTGTTCAGTCATTCCCTAAAGAGAATGCAACTGATGCGAAAATTGATAAAAGATCGAAAAAATCTTCATATATTGGAGATTAGTGTGATTTGCCTTTTAACGCTTCAGGGACGTTTCTCGGCACTCTTGCCATCTCAACATGATGTATTGATACATGTTACGCGACCAACCATCGGAGCAATTATTGGGTTCAGTTAACTTTGGAAATTTCTACATTCTTTGTCAAATAGATCAGTTGATATATAGGGAAATCCTCATTCATTATTTTGGATATTTCGGCCTACCAAATTGGTCTCTAGGTGCTGTTGTCAAAACAACTTAGCCACCTTACTACTGTGGTATTTAAGAGGTTAAGGAATGCATTGGAATAGGTCATTAAATGATAGGGATTACATTAAAACACCGGAAGATTTATTTTACCTCATGATTGTCTTCTCTTCTATTGACTTTAGACCAGTAATTGCTTATTCCTTGTCGGGGTTTGTATTAGGATTGATCTCATACTACGCAACGGGCTACTATGGCATGAAATGGACCGTTTCAGCCATGTACAAAAATTGCCACCTGATTTCTTCATAGAAGGATTCAGGGGCGCATGGTAAACCGTTCTCAAGTCTACCCATTGATTAAAAAGAACGACCGTGAAATATCACACTTCGGCATTTTGTCAAAAAATACTATTTAACTAAAGTCATGGTTCTACCTTATACTAAATTTGTCTTAGTACTATTTCAAGGACTACTTGTACTAATCTACACATGTTTACAATATAGAAAAAGTACTTAATATGTGGTGTACTATCGATGTTAAAAAGTACTGAAAAAGTGCTATAATACTAAATCCCTGTTTTGTTTGTACTTTTTACGAATTACATTTATTTTCTTTGTTTATTTTTGCATTCTGTATATTTTTTGTCGTTAATTTAATTGAAAACATATTTATTTAATTTACTTACTCAAACTCTTCCTTTGAAATACTTTCAAACAAAAATGATTAATTTTTTTATGTATAATTAAATTTCTTAATTATTCAAATTGTGTTAATGTGATTTATGTCAGAAAAATGATTATAAACAAAAATAAAACGAATACAAGAAGAAAAAAATTAAAAACAAAATTCTGCAATTAATTTTAAGTCAATAGTGAATGGTATCAAGAGTTCGTTAAAGACGAATTTTCTTAAAATAAGAACAAAGTACTTGTTTTACGTATAGAAGCAATTAAGAGTCAAATCTTTGATTTTAGCAAACAAATGTCAGCAAAAAAATGTTTACTAAATAATTAAATTAGATCAACATGTTTCTAGACAATGACGCTAAACAATGTATCTATACAATTTGTCTACTTAAAATGTTGCTTTCACTATTAAACACGTGAATTAGATTTTGTTTTAAATTACTATCAAAAAAAGTAAAATAATTAAAAATATATTTGTATTTAGCAAAAACAAAAATTCACATGATAAGACTGTTACGAGTAAATCATTAAGCACTTTTACAAACACATGTTTTGATAGACTTAAGACCCCCAAACCGTCAAGAAAAATCATAAAGTGTCTCTAAATAAACATTTCACATGAAAATAAATACATATAATCAATAATAAATTATTTACGATACAATATTAATGTATAAAAATTGATAAAAAAAATAAAATACTTTAACACAGCTACACACGTTTTATAAAGAAACCAAAAATCACATTGCTAAATAAAGAAGGTTTGTTATAAAAAATATATAAATGCAAATATTTTTTTAAGATTTTTTTGTATAAAGCGTGAGAATTGACATATTTAAAAAATGAAAAAATATGTGTATTTTATTTTCAAAAATATTGAAATGTAGTTAAAATATTTTTGGTCAGCAAGAGAGAAAAAAGAAACAAAATAAATTTTTATTAAATTCAAAATGTATAACACAAATTTCAAAAAAAAAATGTTTTAATAGTCTATAAATTTAAATGATGAGGGTTAAATAATGTTATGTTCGTTATTGTTGTTAATTTATGGTTTATCTCTTTTATTTTTATTTTTTGTTTGCTGTAAAGAGTTGAAAAGTTTATTTAATTGAAATTAATTAAATTAGTCTAAACATTTTAAATGTATTTTTATGAAGACAATGAAATAATATATTATATCTCCGATATTAATGGACCGATTATAGCTTGGAACAACCATCACATTACAAAAGCAACATTTTGACACCAATATCTTTTTATTGAGGAATTCATAGTTGCTTTAAGCTTTAAGTAAATATATGATATGTCTTCGAAGTTTCACTTTTTTTGCTTAAATATATCTATCTATCCATCTATCTATCTATCTATCTATCTATCTATCTATCTATCTATCTATCTATCTATCTATCTATCTATCTATCTATCTATCTATCTATCTATCT
>NC_060952.1:18291501-18292569 GCF_022045245.1 Lucilia cuprina
AGTCTATAGTCTAGTCTATAGTCTAGTCTATAGTCTAGTCTATAGTCTAGTCTATAGTCTAGTCTATAGTCTAGTCTATAGTCTAGTCGATAGTCTGGTCTATAGTCTCGTCTATAGTCTAGTCTATAGTCTCGTCTATAGTCTAGTCTACTGTCTAGTCTATGGTCAAGTCTATAGTCTATTCTATTGTCTTTTCATGTGCAAATCGGAACAAAATTTTACACAATGACTTATTACTAGATAAAACAATTTTATATTTAGAACAAACACTATGACCTCAATTTACTTTGCATCGACATTGTTTTTTTTCAAAATGTTTTAAAAATAGCTCCTTGTAGCGAAATAGATAATTGTTTTAAGTATGTATCGAATTTATAACTTCCAGAACCTAACAACTACTGATCAGCTCGTTATATTTTTATTCTGGTTAATTCGAAAAATATGGAAATTTTTATTTTTCGATTTTCATCATTTCGTAGTCATACTGTTCTGGCTTTTTAAAACAGAGCAGTTGAAGGTTTATATATAAAAATGACTAATAGCAAATATCTTATGTTTCATTTTACAAAAGATTCCTTTCGAATTCTATTATCAGTTAGTAAGTTGTATGTATATTTGTAAATAAATTAAGTCAAATGCATATTTAACAAAAGAAACTCTAATAAAATAATTTTTATTTTTAGTTTACTTTTCAAAATGTACTACGTATTACTCTTATTTAACGCATGATTTCATTTTAAAATTGTTAAATATTTATTTAAGTGTGATTAGGCTTTTGAGTAACGTCTTAAAAGATTTGGGGTAATTCCCTTACTGCTTAAATCAGTAGGGAATTACCATATCAAAGTGTGTTGTAAAACTGAATAATTGATAGTGGACATAATAGGATTTGGATATTTATTTTCTATAATTACTAAAACAAATTTTTTTTAAATGCAAAAAAATAATAATTATAAAAATAATAATAATAGATAGATAGATAGATAGATAGATAGATAGATAGATAGATAGATAGATAGATAGATAGATAGATAGATAGATAGATAGATAGATAGATAGATAGATAGA
>NC_060952.1:18292669-18312669 GCF_022045245.1 Lucilia cuprina
CTATAGACTAGACTATAGACTAGACTATAGAGTAGACTATAGACTAGACTATAGACTAGACTATAGAGTAGACTATAGACTAGACTATAGAGTAGACTATAGACTAGATTATAGACTAGACTATAGACTAGACTATAGACTATATTATAGACTAGATTATAGACTAGACTATAGACTAGACTATAGACTAGACTATAGTCTAGATTATAGACTAGACTATGGACTAGACTATGGACTAGACTATGGACTAGATTATAGACTAGGCTATAGACTAGACTATATACTAGGCTATAGACTAGACTATAGACTAGACTATAGACTAGACTATATACTAAATTATAGACTACATTATAGACTAGACTATAGACTACACTATAGACTATGACTATATTATTAGTTAGACTATTGACTAGATAGACTATTGAGTAGATTTTTAACTAAACTATTGACTAGACCTCAGTTTTGGTGAGAAAAACGTCAAATTGGCAACAGTGCCAGCAACCCTGTAATAAATAAAGTTCAAAATTAACACACAAAAATCCCACTATTCCCATAGATCCATAAAAATGCAATTTTTATAAACAAGGGTATGAAAAGAAAATTGATGGTTATTTTAAAATTTCCTGTAACTTTTATCTTCCATGTTGTTACTTTATTTTCTTTGTAAAATAATTGTGCCTTTTCAATCATGTTGTAATAAAATATATTGCACTCAAATATTGCTTGTATCCATCCGTTTTGTTTTATTTACAAATATTTACTTTGATTCGATAAAATACAAGTAAACGCGTTCAAATATTCCCACCCTCAAAAATAAACAAATAAATAAATATTTGTACTTGTTTTTCGTTGTTTAAGCAATAGATCTAGGAAATCATTAACAATTGTGGTTATAAAAATTCCCATAAAAATATTAAAAATAATTTTACGAACTGAGTTGGCAAACATGGTCGACTAAAGAGTGTTTTAAATTTAGAATTTGGAACAAATTTTGCTTAGAAGAATAGGTAATAAGTTACCTAGATGAGAAGAAAGAACATATAGATATTTTGCAAAAATGTCAAATTTTGACTTACTGTAAAACAGAGAGTTCTTGGCTGATCTTGCTGAAAAAATATTTCTAAACTAATAGGTTTCAAAAGTTTAGTTTATTTTAAGAAAACAATTTTTGCAAAAAAATGCATTTCAGTTGAAATTAATTAAAAAAAAACGTCAAATAATGTACAATATATGCAAAATTTTGTCGTAGGTTGTTCAACACAGGCAATAAAATATTAAAACAAAAGTTTTTTTGTTGCAAATATTTAAGGTTTTACCACCCTAAATATTTTGTGTGTAAAACATAAAAAGAAAACGATGAATAAAAATGACAAACGAAAATTTATGGATTAATCTCTGTCAAAAAGAGACAGCAAAATACACAGCAGAGGGGAAAGAAACGTTGACATGTGAAAGAAACACAAATTTAAACACTTGGCATTTATTAGTGTCCCATACTACTAACATAGCAACATATTTATAAAATACTTAATTTTATAATGTACTTAAGGATACATACAACAAAAAATCAAACCCATGTCTTAATGACGCTACCACAATTAGGCAACAGATATATTTAAAATCCCAACTATTTAAATACAAATTGTCTCGGTTTTATATGGAGTGAACAGTTTATGGTAGAATTGGTTATGTGTATAGATCAATTTACTTCCTCTAAGAGCACTTTCCCTTATCAACCTTTTTTTCATATAGTAGTATTATAAATGTTTTCTCTTTCCTTGTTGTTGTTTTGATAGTGTTTAAACGTATCGAGGGGTCTTCATAATAATAATCGTTGTAGCCTTGTTTGGCAGTTCAATTTTGAAACCTACCTGCTAGTATTTATTATTAAGGAATTTATTATTTGCCCCCTTTTTGAAAAAATATTGTTGTTGTTGTTGCACAACTTGTGTCCCCGACTTAACTGCTATTCAATGGCATTGTTAATGGATTTTTGTGTTAATGGCATTTCATGCTTTTTTTACTAATTTTGTTGTAGTTTTGTAAAAAATGTATGAAAATATATAATGAATCCTTTAAGAGCGACACTTGGCTGCTTGATTGTCATTAAATTCTATACGATTTCATTCATTGCAATTTCTACTCTTTTGTACCTGTCCATGACTATATAGTAATCGTTTCGTTTCTTGTCAAGAGTCTTTCTTTTATTATTTATATATATTTTTTTGTTATTGTCTTGACACAATATTGTATAATTTTATCTTGTTTTATAAATATTTTGTTGCGGTCGTTGGATTTTTATTTCACATTCCATTTAGTATTTATTTCAATATATATATTTTTAATATAGATTTTTTTACATTTAAGTTCCTTTTAGATCTTTTGTGGTATTGTGTTGAGAGAGAGAGAAAAGAAAAAAAAACAAAAACATGTGAATGACTTTATTAGGACGTGTTTTGCGAAGTTAAGCAGGATATTTTATTAAGGAATTTGAAATATTTAAAAACTTTGTGAAAACATGTTTTTAGATTAAAGTTATTATAATTGTGAAAATATTTTATTTAGAAATGATTTTATCTTTAAAATATAAAAAATTATGTAAAAAATTGGAAATAAATTAGTGCAAAAATTTAACTTTTTCTAAACTATTAAGTATCCAGAAAAAAGAACTTCCAAAGAAGCGAAAAAGAAGTAGAATTTACTACATGGAAGTACTGAAAAAACCAGAAGAAGTTATGATTTTAACACAGACTTGTCATAGGAGCAAAGTCGTTTTTATTTGATTTCAAATTTTATACATCTGAAGTCATTCTTAGGAAGTAATTTGTATGTTCTTATTTGGATGTTATTAAGAAGTGAAATTGTATTAGCATAGAATACAAATAATTTGACTCAAATAATATTAATATAAATATATATCAGGTTATTCTCTAGCTTTAGACGTACATCACTTCTAAAGAAGTTATATACAAATACTTAGTTAGTTAGTTAGTTTGGAAGTCCATCTGACTTGTTGTGCGCTCTTAAACCGATGTCTTGAACCCATCACCTTCGGTCTAGAACACTAACCACTAACCTACCGGGTGTCATCATACAAGTACCTATTGTTAATATATTTTCCGTCGGTTCTTCCATTTAATATGTAATACTATTCAAAACCGAAAATTTCTACTACAAATGTAATCATTCTACATGATGTCTCCATAAATCCTCGAGAATTATGCACTTACATGGTTATTTTAAAATTTATTTCATTTATAATATTAAATGCAAACAAAAATCTTTACTTTAACTATCAGACCATAAAATTTTAATGTTTTACTTCTGATTTATACATAAACATTTAACACTAAACTATCCACATCTTTGAAATTTTCATAAAAATGTGGATCTCTAATAAACCTCACTTTACACACGGGGTCATGAAATTATTTACACACAAAAGTAATAAATAATTAAAGTTTAACTTAAAAAAAAAACTAAAAGATTTGCTCATAAAATCCACAATTAACTACAAAAACAATTAAATCAGCGCCAAATAACAATAAAAACAAAAGTGCAATCATAAAAAATCACAAAAAAATGCATCAAAATAATAAAGTAATTTTAAGAACAACAACCACAGCAGCAGTTACAATAGCAACATCAATAATAAGAACGTTGCAACGTTACACTTGCTGCAACAAATGCAGCACACGTTCTTCACAGTTAATTACAAAGATGATGGAGATGAGTTGAGTTTCAGTAGTGTTACAAATATTACTTGGCAAACGAAGTGTTACAAGATGATAAAGGGAACTGGAACAAGAAAGAAACATGCAGTAGTTGCTGTTGCAAGATGGTATGCTGTCACAATAATATTTGCTATCAACACCATGAAATCCCCAAAGTCAATGCACACACTTAGAATATAAGTAAATATTGTTGAAATTCTTTTGGAATAGTACATATTTGTACTAATGTACCAATGTGTTTTTCGTACTTTTAGCAATTGTCATGTTAAACAATTGCAATTTTAGAATATCCCGAAATTTTTACACTTTTCATCCTTCTTTAGTTTTATGTTTTTTTCTATTCTGAGATATAAGTAAAATCCCAAAATGAAAGGTCTTTATATATCTTTCTTTTGATGCTACACAGAGGGTAAACCCGGTAGAAAAATAACGAAATTTATACAATTCTTTGTCAAAAGTGAGCTTACAATGTTTGTTAACATTTATACAACGGATGTATATAAAAACTATCGTTGTCATTGCATCTACGCATTGTTGTCATTTCGAATACGATTTGTGTTTCTTTGATAATGCATTGTTGTGACTTCGACAACGAATCGTTCTAATTTCGACAACGGAAAGAACACAAGATCAAAGATATGTTTATATATTACAAAATTTAAAAATTTGGAATGGAGGATTGATTTTGTTACTTAATGATCCATATTTTGGATCTCAAAAATATCTAGGATCTTCAGAAATATGATTTAATATATCAACATTTTCTAAAATTAATTCGGGAATAATGAGTGAACACAGATTTCTAAAATTAGGACGACAATTTGAGAATTGTAACAACTTCGATATACATAGATGACATTTTTATTTAAACCATCACAAAAATCATTTGAAATAATAATGATATACATATGTAACACCCTAGGGTACAATTTACTTTAAAAAAGTACTTTTTCTTCAGCTTGCCTTCGTACAAGTATTCCAACACCGCGACTCACAAAACACACAAGAGGTAAATGCGAAATATCTTAAAGACTTAAACATTTTTTTTTATAAATTTTCTACTACATTTGCAAAAAAAAATAAATGTTTAAAAACAAATGCAGCATACAAATGAATCAAGGCACAAAGAGAAACGATTAGGAAAGTATAGTGTGTCAAGGTCGACTATGTAAAACCCTACAATCTTATTTTAGATTTTACGATCATATGAAGAAAGTCTTATTTCTCATTATGGAAGAATTACAATATTTGGTACCATTTTTTTAAGATTGCGTTTCAGTTTAAAATTTCTAAGTTAATTTAGATTAGCTCTGAATCGATGTAAATATGACTTAAATTTTTTGGAGATACCAGATATCTTCCGGTTTACGAGAAATTTTCTATTTAAAATAAGTAAAACCTATACAGAAGGTGTAGACTCAGTTGGCTGAAAAGCAATTATTTCTATGACATACAAACTTCAAAGACCAGTACTTGTATACGATATTCCAGCAAAAACTTTCATTACTAAGTAAGGGGTTTAATGCTAAAATTTAATTACGCAATATAATTTAAAGACATGTCACTATGATGTCATTGAAGTCGCTTATACATAAGTCATTACTGAACTCCTTCTAAATAATGTCGACGGTATGTAGTCCTAATGTTTTTATTATTTATAGTGATACATACAATGTGTATGTATGTAAATTAAAATGTAGAGTAAAACAAGCAGCTCTTTTCTATTTAATACATAAACACAAACATTCCTTTACATACACACATACATAGCTTTGTAGGGGACATGCAAGTTTAAGATTTAAGGTTTTTTATTATTATTTTACATTTGATTTTGGAAAAAACCCCGATGAGTCATCATCATCATCATCGGTATTCATGTTGTGTATACAAACAACAACAAAATAAACATGCATCTCAATTGTATGAAAATAAAAACAAATACATAATACAAAAACAAAAATGTTTTCAAACAATATTCAGGTGTGCTGCGCGCCAAATTCTTATAGTAAAAACTAAACAACTCATTTTAACAGCAAAAACATACAAACAAGTGTTTAATACTCTCTTTCCCTACGATTGAGTGATAAAATTTACAACACTCTCTTTAAAAGACTGATAACTCAAGAGTATATTTTGCAGCAACTAAATATATATATGCTCATAGTTTACAAAGTTTATATCATACAAATATATCATGTTATTTTTTTTTGGTTTTAGAAAATATATTTTTACAATTTTTCTAGCATGTTACAAAATTTCTTCTATCACATGTTTTTCTCTGTCATATGTCTCTCTCTCTCTCTATCAATTCTCAATTGTCTTTGGATGTGTTTGACAGCTCACGTTTTCTCTGTTTTGTTAGATTTTTTCTTGTATCTTTATGCTTTCTATTTTCGTAAATTTTGCCATGTCATTTTGACATTTAGTGCACAATTTTATTTTCTTATTACGTTTTATTATTTTAACTTTGTTTTATTTTCTTTGCATCTCTACATCTGTGACAGAGTACACGTTCACGTTAGTAATGTTGCCATATTTATATATTTTAAGATATTTTTTTTTTACAAATACAAAGTATCTTAGAAATACTTAAAAGGTATTTGTGTTTTTTTATATTTTTTAGAGAAACATTAAAAATAGCAATTTTATTTTTCTAAAGTTGTTCCACGTAGTTTTTATTGTGATTTTCCTATGGTATGGCATCATTAGGAATGTGGAAGTGTAAATATAAAAGTTCCAGAACATGTTTTTTTTAAAGTGACAATAGTCGACTTTTATATAACCCTAAAGATAAAATATATATAACTTTATATAACCTATATATTAGACTAGACCATACACTAGACTGTGAAATCTAATATAGACTTGACTATAAACTAGACTATTGTCTAGACCATATAGTCTAAAATTTAAACTCTAATATGGGATAGTCTATTATAGTACGGAATCTGTTCTGTATTCTAGAATATAGTCTTGGCTATATATTAGAATATAGTATTAATTATATATTAGAATATAGTATTAATTATATACACTAATTGTATACACTATATACTAGACTGGACTATAAACAAGAATTTAAACTAAACTAGACTGTAGACTAGACTATAGTCTGGACTATAGACCATACCATAGTTTGGAATATAAACTAGAAAATAATGTGGCCTATAGTCTGGACCTTGACTAGTCAAGGCTAAGCAGAAATGTTAACTAGTTAGCAACTTCTTTTTCTTTCTACTGTAGGGAGACCTCTTCTATATTATTTCTCCTTCCTATTCCAATTGACTGGTACAACAAATGTAGCGGACGAAATAAAGCACCAAAACGTAGACGACAATAAACACAACTACCAAAGCATATGAAATAACCATACCCACATATACATTCATAAACCTCACACAGATACTACGTAAACAACAGATGATAGTGAGAAATTTAGTACGAGAAACAATGAGAAACGACAAGAGTCAAAACAAAATATACAATTGTATGTGAAATGTGAATATTATTAGTATTGTTTTTGTAGCTATTATATGTAGATATTGTTGTTTTTGTATAATTATTTGAATGTGTAGCCGTAGATGAATGAAGATAGAAACGTAGAAACGAAGTTTATGGAATTTAGTTATTTTTCGATTTTCAGTTAAGATCCAAACGACCGACGTAAACGCGCTTCACAAAAAAACCCCCAAAAAAGATTAACAAAATATTTAATTTTTCTATTAATAAAAACAACCAGCAGTTAAAGAAAAAAGTAAAGTAATTTAAGAAAATTTCATTTGAGAAAAGTGAGTGTAAAAAAGAGCATGATAAAGTAACAAGAGGAAGAGAAAAACGAAAATACTAAAAAGCACAAGAAATAACGAAACGATTACGACAACTTAAAGACTTTAAACTAAAAGTGTGACGTGATTTCAATGAAATAACAACAGAAAATATTAAAAAAAATATATATTGAAAGTTATTTTTTATTTTATTTGAGTTAAATTATAATCAAATAAATTGCGTTTTAACTAAATTAAACAAAGAGAGAGTTTTTGTTTTACATTCCCTTACTAAGTTAAATAACAGTTTTAACAAGAAATTATAATTATTTTATTGAATGTTGTGTAAAAAAATAAATAAAGAAATTCATTTTAATTCGGTTGGTGTGCCTAAAGTTCAAGTACGTTCATTATTTTTTTTTTTTTTGTATTCTGTTAAACAAAGTGTAGAAAAGTAGTGTCTGGTAAATTTTTTTTTATTTAATCTAATCATCACACATTGTGAAGACAACAACAACGACATTAATTAAGAGGGGTGGTGGCGAAAACGACAACAACGGCGGGTGCAATTTTACAAAATCGAACAACAGCAAATACTACGGTAATTCTTATGTAGAAAATGTAAATGAAAGATAGAAAATTGTTTTTACAAGGTGTTGAATGTCCGTTGAATTGGGGAATTTTTTTTTGGCGAACATTGAACGTTGTTGTTGAAATATTAAGACGGCAACAACAAAAGTAGAGACTGCTTTTTTATAATTGCAAACGATTGCGAAACTCTTTGTGAAAAAAAGTCCAGAAAATAACAAAAAAAAAAAAACAATTCACACAACATATACATAGTATTTACGCAGGGTTGGAAAATTGTTAGCAACAACAATGTTTAAATAATATCGATCTTTTTGGCTTGTAGACTACGTAAAGTATAATATCCCAGCAAAAATTTTCATTACCTCGTAATCTAGAAAGTAATATTGGAATCACGTGGAAACTAATTACTTTTGGGGTAAATAACTAATTATTTTTGTTCGACGAGGTTCAACTAATATGTACCTACCTTAAACAAATTAATAAATGGTTACTAATTTGATTACAATATTATTTAAAAAGGAATACAATAACTTTGCGAAATAACTAGTTACAAATAAACCTACAAATATATTATATGATAGCTAGTTATTTTGGGCCGACTTTGTATGTAGAAAACAAAAAAAAAAAAAAATCCTCTGCCCGGATTTGAACCCAGGCATCCAGTTGTTTTCTATGTTTTTCACTCCAGCCGCTTACTCGATGCTCCACTAACATGTTGCTTTTTGTAATTTTGAGAACGGCTTTTTACAAAAATATATAAATTAATATCATTTTGAAAAAAAAAATAAAAATAATAATAATAAACAGTATTCAGCAGGGCTCGAATCACGAACCCCTTGTTTGTTAAATGAACGACCTAGACAATTGAGCCATAACAAATCCAAATTGTTTTGTTCTTTACCAGTAATAACCAATTCAACTAAATGAAATAATGTGAATGATAATGAACACTCATTACTAAGTAATACATATATGAAATAACTACTGGCTTTTACCAAAAATTTAAGATTTTTTGCTGGGATAATATATAAGTATATTTAACAACCGTGAAAACTAACAATTTTTGTCTTGCAACATCCTTTTTATAGGTACCTAACTAACAATGTCAGACATTTTCAGAACATTTTTCTACTATAGTTGTAATATTTGAAATTTTTAAAGATTTGTAAAAAAAAGTTTATCAAAATTTATTTTTTAAATAAAATTTTTCAGAAATTAAAATATACAAAAAAATCTAAAATTTTGTAACTCTAGTTTTCTAACATTTTCCATCCCTGCCACAGTGTGTTTCTGTTAAAAAAAGAGAAAATTTTGCAAAGTATGATTGCATGTGTACGCCAAACGTATACGTTATATTTATTTATTTGCATGTGCGGATGTGTGTGTGTATGTAAGAGAATGTGTAATTAACCCTTTTGTTTTACATTGTTCGTTCATTCTTTGTTTTTCATTGTTTTGCATTAACATTCGCATTTTTTGACATGTATTGTCACATTTAACTGTCATTGTAGTTGCCGCAGCCATTGTTGTGAATGTTTTTTTTTTTCCCTAAATGAGCAACTGTTGAGGTGGAAAACGTGTAATAAACTGAGGTGGTGTTTTAATTCTCGCTAATATTTATTTTTACGGAATATTCCTTTTTAAATAATATTCTTTAACAGATGATTTTGTATTTTTAGTAAACAATTTCTATAATTTAAATTGAAAAAGCTAAATAAATTAGTGTTTTTTGTAAATAGATAAACAAAATTGCCTGAAATTTAAAACAGAAATAGAAAGTGCTATTTTCAACAAAATTCAGTGAAGTGTAACACGTTTCTTGAAAATAAACCGCAATTAAACAAAAGTCTTTACTTCAAAACAGGGTGTGTCATTAAATTTGAAAAAAAGAAATAATAAATTGTTTATAATAAATAAGAAAAACGTCTTATATTACCCTAAAAAAATAAAACAACTTTTTACATTCCATATTATTTTTGTGTTAAACTTCTACCCTTCCTCTTCTTCCTCATTCGTATTTCAATAAATTTCTACTACCAATAACAACAATAAAAAACCACCTATACGTTAAACTTCATACAAAATGAAAGTTAAAGTGGATTCAAAAACAAATATTTCTAAACTTAAAATACAAGATAAAACAACGGTTAACTCGTCAACGGTAATAAATTCATCAAAAACGGATTTAGATGAACAGGAAAATAATACACAAATAACTACTGCGCCAACAACAGCTACAATAAATGTTTTAAAAGATTCTTCTTCCCTGTCAACTGTCAACAATAAAAGTCAAATACAACTTTTAGAAGAGGAAGAAGAAGAACCAGCAACAGAAGTAGTAGAAACGTTTGACATTTTACCTCATTTTTCAACAACGCGCAATAATAATCTTATCGTAAGTATTTCATTAACTTAAATACAAAATAAACAAAAATATACTTAATATTTTTCACCTCCCTTCTAAACCCTGTTCTTTCTACTAAAATAATTAGTTTAAATTTTATTTGTGTTTCTTTGCTTTAAAAAAGGCGCAAAAAAGTTTTATATTTATTCGTATTGTTTTGAATTTTAAATTAAGACAGCAGTTCTTAACTTGTTAACAAATGAAATGTAAAAAAAATAGAGAAGGTATTTATACATTATTTTTTTTTTTTAAGTAAATCTGGTCTATAAACCAATCTAAAGAGCAGTCTGTAGTGTTGACACCAGTCTTTAGTGTGGACTATAGACCAGACTATAGTGTGGATTATAGTCTGGTCTATAGTTTGGACTATAGAACTGTCTATACTGTGCACTGAAAACCATTCTACATGCTGGACTATAGACCAGTCTAAAGTGTGAACTTACCACTCTATTGTGTGGACTATAGACCATTCTATAGTGTGGACTATAGATCATTCTATAGTGTGGGCTATAGACCATCTTTAGTGTGGACTATAGACCATCTTTAGTTTGGACTATAGACCATCTTTAGTTTGGACTATAGACCATCTTTAGTATGGACTATAGACCACTCTATAGTGTGGACTATAGACCATTCCATAGTGTGGACTATAGACCATTATATAGTGTGGACTATAGACCATTCTATAGTGTGCACTTTAGACCATATTTAGTGTGGACTATAGACCACTCTATAGTGTAGACTAAAGACCACTCTATAGTGTGGACTACGGTGTGGTATAAAGACCAGTCTATAGTGTGGGGTACAGACCAGTCTAAAGTGTGCACACTAGACTAGTCAATAAGGTGGACAATATAACAATCTGTAGGGTTGACTATAACCAGTCTATAGTGTGGACTATAGACATTACATTATAACACGTCATTAAGTGTCACAATGTCCATGACCACAGTGACATAAAATCCATGTTTTACAAAAACAAACTTTATGACGCGAAGCCGGTGATAGAAATCCCAAAGATTTTTAAGTCTCTCCAAAGTCCTGCTATAGATTATGCTTTTTTAATTGAATTAAAAATGCATCATACATCAAAGCTAGAATCAGTTCCTTACGGGAAAAGAGTGCCAATTTCTTAATTTCTAAACAATTAGTCCAATAAATTTCAGTTTTAAAAGTGTCCCAATATCCACCGGCATTTAATTTAAAAGAACACATTTTTTGGCGCCAATTTAAAAGAACACCTTTGTACCTGAATACCCTATATATGCACAAAACATGTGTAGGGATTTAAATTTTGTTTTGTTAAAGAACTTATTAAAAAAGCAATTGTTTAAAGTCTGTTTTAGTATTATTTACACTTTATTAAACAAAAAATAATTATTTATTTTAAACGCTAAAAAAACAGTTTGTTTTTAAAATTTCTATACGACCTTCTTTATATTAATTTTTACATGTCACCCCTTTTAGCCCCAACTGCGATATTTATCTTTAATGTCTTGTTATAAATAAACAGAAAAACATTATTTCATTGTATTTGTTTTATTAATTTTTTTAATTTAATTTTTATTGTTTTTTTTCTTCCTTTCTTTGCATTTTTTTCTACGTTTATTTTTTATCTATGGAATTTCAATTAACACTTTTTTATATTTCCCCCTCTTAACATTTTTTCTTCTTTCTGTCCCTGGGTTTTAAAGTATCTAGTATCTGCTTCTTTATTTTTGCTTTGTGTTTTATCATTATTTTCATCGTGTTTGTTTTGTTGTGGTTTTTATTGGAGTTTTATTTTGTAGTGTTTTCATGTTTCTTTTGTGTTTTTTCTCCAATTGGATTTTTTTTTGTGGTAAATATTTTTTTTTTTTTCAATTTCTCATCTGTTAATTTGACGTTTATTTTGTGTAAATGTTTTGAGCATGCAATATGTAATATGTAGTAGAAAGCAGAGAATATTGAAGTTTAAAAAGAGTGTAATTTTGGTTTTGTATCATGCTAGAAATATAATTTTAGCTCTTTTTCTTGCATTCTGCATTAAATTAAGGATTTCCATTTAATGAAAAAACCACATGTTTGTTAATTCAAGTCACAATCATAAGGAAGGTTATCTCTATGTAATAAAAAAGTTCGTAGTAAATTTTCTAAATGTCGAACGATAAACAAGTATAGAATTGTTTGCAAAAATAAAAGTTTTAAAAAACAAACATAAATAAAATTTTATTTATAAAAAACTCAATTTTAATTAAGGTTTTGTTACAAAAACCTTGTCTAGAATGAAAGTGTGTAAGTAGTTTTGAAATCTATTTCATGAAATTGTGAAATTGTCTGAAATTTTTGTTAAAGAAAAATAAAGTTAAAATAGTTTTATCTTTAAGAAAATTTTGTCAAAAGAAACATTTTTATAGAAAATTTTGTGCTGAGATAATATTTTATAAAAAAATTTGACTTGTAATACAATTTTCATACAAAATTTAATAAAGATGCACATTTTAATGATCATTTTATCTAGAGATCAAGCAAGAGCTGAGTCTTCAAATTTTGTTTATACAACATATACATATACAACATATTTTTTTTCGAAGGAACTTAGTTTCAATCTAAATGTTTAGGACAAAAAATGGGCGCATTAGCAGTTTGAGGCGTGGCACTCTCATATGAGTTAAATATTAAAAAAACGTTTATCTGGGAAATTATTGGAAATAGAATCTTAAAACTTTGCATAAAGAATTTTTACATCCATGTGAATATTTATGAGAAAAATTGGCGAACTTTCATAAAGAGGTTTTGGTGCCTTTAATAAGGATATATTTTAATAATCTGAGAAATTATTAAAGCTAAAATGAACTACCTTGAAATCCATGTGAACATTTGGCTAACGAATTGTCGGATTAGATTTTCGGGCCGTGCTTTGTTTGAAGCTAGAATTTAACTATAAGAGTAGGAATCCTTAATCCTTGCACGAACTACTTAAACTGAAAAGAAAACATATGGGGAATAAATTGGGGGAATTTTAATAGGGGCTTGGTACAAGCATATTAATTAAATACAACAATTTGTGTATCTGGTAACTGGGGAAAAAATAGTATTGAGAAAGTTATTTTCAAATATTTTCTTATTTTTATTGAATTACAAAAATTTGTGAGAGATTATATTCATAAATTAAACATTTATTAAATTTTCAAATTTTAATTTTTATTAAACCCCAAAATGGAACTACAGTTTTCATATAAATAAATAATAGTTTTAATAAAATATTAATAACAATATTTATTTAAATTTTTCATATACAAAGGAAAACTTTTACACTTTGTAGGGTTAATTATTTTGGAAGTATGTACATTAGACCGACTCACAAAAATTGGTGCTAGAGTGTTACCCCCTTAAAATATACGCTGTATATACTTAACCGAAAATATTTTGGGTAATATCATATTACATATATTACTCAAAATATTTTCGGTTTTGTTGTCCAAATTTTCCCAAAATATTTCTAGTCTATCTTTGGCCGTTCGTGAGCTGGACCGCTAACAAAAGAGTCCCTTTTCTTCATTTTTTTTTAATTTTAAAGTACACAATATGTGAAAGGTTTTTTGAAGCCAAGTCTAGTGGTGCGCAAAATTTGCAAATTGTGCATACATTTTATTTTTATTAGTGAAAAACCTAACAATTTTAAATATTTTGGAATTATGAGCAGACGGTTATTTATGATTTATTCATATCATTGAACGCGGCTTTAAAAATACTTAGGATATATTTCGTTTTAAAACAAAACAAAAAATTTAAAAAAATTATTTCAAAATACTTTTATTAATTTGGTCCAGCTCACGAACGGTCATCGCTAGATTTAAAATATTTTGGGAATCATCATAAAACACGTTTTGGCTTTTCATACAAAGTGAGTCGGACTAGTGTACATACTTTGTCTCTTCTTTAATTTTACTTTCTCAATAGTTTTTACTTTCATTTAAGTTTATGACAATAAATTCATTTTAAGCACATGTACATACAAAACATCCATTTTATTTTTCTTTTAAAATAAAAAAAAAATTCTTGGAAAAACGGCGGCAAAAGCACGCAAGTTTTTCATTTTGACAAAACGCCCAAAAATGTCTAGTTTTAAGTGTAAGGGAATTTTTTTTAAAGTAAAACAACAAACAAGGATATAAAATTTTGGAAAAACACACCAAATAGTAAATTCCCATTAAAATATGTACAATGACGTCAACCCCAAACATTTAAATATGGAAAAACATAAAGATGTATGTATGTACACTACTACATACATAATCACAAACAAAAGTTTATAAAAAAAAATAAAATTCAAAAAATGTATGACGAAATTTAAACTGGTTTTGTATTTAGAGCGTTTGTGAAATAAAACATATATTTATATTTTAGTTTTAATTCATAGTTTATTTTTGTTGTTTTTTTATATTGAACGTTTTTGTAGCTGCATATTAAATAAGTTATTTAAAAATAAAACATACAACAATAACATGTCCGAACATGATAGTAATATGCAAAATAAAGCAAACGACGAAAATGACGAAAAAAAAATTAATGATAATCCAAATAAAGTGAAATTTAAATACCAACTATCTATCTATTAACAGCTAAACCCTGAATTTGTTATTGTTTGGGTCAGTGGGTTAGATTTAGAATAAGTTAGTTTGGAATCCCGCAAATATCTGAGGTCTTTAGAAAATTTGATTTAAAAACAACATACAGACAAAGCTTAATCCACTCAGCTATCAATAAGGATCCAGAATAAATATACTTTATAGGTTCGGATTATTTACCCTTCTCACAGAAGTTTACTTGACTTAATAAGGCTTCCTTGTATAAATAAACAATAAAAAAGAAACAAAAAATAAAACATAAACTTTATATGTATTAAGAATTGATTTATCTTCGTGTTTTACACACGTGTCAATTAATTAACCCGCTGTGTCAATTTCTTTAACACATTTTACCTTCACATCTAGAACTTAAAGCTATTGCTGTCATACAAACATTAATGTTATGTTAAATATACAATAACAACAATTGCAACACAACAATGTCAAGGTCATTTTGGATACATATCATACGAAACAACTCCAGCAGAAATATTTCATGAACAAAACTATTAAAAACATAAACGACACGACAAAATGTTGAAAAAAACAAACAATAATTTGTTTAACATTGTTGTATGAACAGTGTAAAAACAACAACAGAAAGTGTCAATAGTATAAAAAATAAAATGTGGCAGGCTGATTTAAATTATAAAAAAAATAATAAACTTAAAATTAAATAGTAGTAATAAATAATTTATGTAGATGACAAATGACAAAAGTCACGATTACCTGACAAAAAATGCATTGGAAATTTTTGATAATTTTTTTAAATGACATTCGAGAAAAATTTTAAATAAGTGCTTACCGATTGCAACAGACTCTATTAATATTATGTCAATATTTTCTAAATATGGAAGTGGTTCAGTCTATAGACCAGATTATATTCAATATTATAGTGGAATCTACACCTGTCCATAGTCCAGTTTATATCTGATACCTTAGTCCAAAATATTTAGCCTATTGCCCAGACTGTACTTCAGACGTGACTATGGTCAATGAGCAAGTTTAAGATTATATTATACCGATTGTACGTATTCTAAGTGGGTAACAGGTTCAAAATTGGACATGCGGACAGACATGCAATTGTCAGGCTTTTACCGAAATTGATCTCTAGAACACTCATTACAGAATTCTTAGGAATTACGTGCAGAGTAAGGTTTTTGTTTTTACCAACAAAAGGAGTACTTAGAAGGCCCGATAGTTGTCTACGTGTGTTTTTCTTCGGATTTAGTCAATATATAGTTCAGAACTGTGACTGCTTCCGATTAGAGACTTCGCACATGCAAAACTAAACTGATTATAAAGTTCAATTCAAAACGATTTTACTGTTTAATGTTTAAACATGACTATAGTCCAAACTATAATTCTTGACTATATTCCGAACTGTGGAATCGATTGTTATTTTTACTATACATTTGATTACAGTTTGGAATTCAGCCTTGAATGCTGCCTGAACTATAGTCGTGTCTAAAGTCCGAACTATAATATCTATAGTGCACAATATAATCTTGTATATGGACTATATTCTAGACTGTATAACGTTGTCTAATAAGTACAAAATAGTAGCTATTAAAGTTAGTAATATATTTTTAACTAAAGTTTGCATTATAGTTTAGAATCTTAACTTTAACGTATACTATAATCTCCACTGTAATATGGACTAATATCTTAATTATGAGTCTTAACATACTAGCTTGTAGTTAGTGTCTGAACTATTGTCTAGTCTAGTCCGGACTATAATATCTGTAGTGTACACTATAATCTTGAGTATGGATCAAATTCTAAACTGTATAACGTTGTCTATAAAGTACACAACATTGAAGTCAGTAATATAGTTTTAACTATAGTCTGGATTATAGTCTAGAATGTAAAGTTTAACGTAGACTATAAGCTCCACTATAATCTGAACTAATATCTTAACTATTAGACTTAAATCCTAGCTTGTGATTGATAATAAACTTGTCACTTAAAATCATCACTATAGTAAAATCAACATTACATGCTGTAGGGAACTTTAATAAATAAAACTTTACAAATAATCTCATAATCACAAATTAAAATCCGCCCACCTACATATTGAAAAATAATCGCCAATATACGATTTACATAAATAATTAATGCTTAAATTTAATTACATACTCAATTGATTACACACATACATACATACCCAGCAAAAACTTACATTAAAAACTAATCAATTAAAAAAAGTCGGTTTTGCACCACATCTTCATTAGCATTTTAAGTCATAATTTAAACAAAGTGATGACATTTGAGGCTAGTATCAATTACAAATAACTACTTAAATAATTACTTACAAATAGAGAGTTAAAAAGTTGTTTATTCTTACACAGAAAATGTTGCTTTTACAGAATACGTACCTATATCTCTTATCACTATAAAAGTCTTTAGAAGTCATTGAAAAGTAAATAGATGTTTAGTACACTACATTACCAAGTTTTTGCTGGATACATATCTCCGCTTTTACAACTTACAATCAAACAAATAACCATAAATATTCGTACATACATTAATAAATATATTATATTTCATTTTATTAAGAATTAAATATTGCAAAAACAAACAAAAAAAATTGTTGTTGACGCCAAGTTGAATGACTTTTTCATGCTGTGTGCACAATCTTTCATGTCATCTAACACTCTCGGACGGTTGGACAAATACGACAATTTTTCAAAGTAATATTTTGTTGGAAGTGTTTTTAATTAGCATGTTTCTTTGCAGTTTCGAGCTTGAGAAGAAAAACACCTTCGGTCGCTTAAACGCAAAAAACAACTGGACAACTGTTTTGGGCACGCTAAACTGCTGTTTAACTAGTTGTTTTATAAAAGGTTTTTTTTGGGCATTTAGTGCTTTTGCTATTTTATTATTATTTTTTTGCATTAAAATTAAAATAATATTTTAGCATAATGACATCATTTCAATAGTATTATAACAATGTTGTTTTGTATTTTTACAAATATATAGATTTTGTTTGTCAAGTTGAATTTGAGAGTAAAATGTTCTCACCTAAAGTCGAGATAAGAATATAAGTAGTCAATACTATAATTAACTATTTTGTCTATATAAAATGATATATTTAAGTTTATAGACATGACGTGACTTCAATCGACATTATAGTCCACACTATTGATGTCTTTTTAGTCCACTCTATTGATGACACTAGGATTAAGATTATAGCGCATGCTAGTAAGGTTAAGAGCTTTTTGTGAACACCTGTCATGACGGGCTCATTGCAAGGTGGTACTATTGGAGTTTTGAAATGACTAACCACCGCCACTTTGTATGCCTTACTTACACGCTGGTGACAATTTTTGTACATAGTTCGGAGGGTCCATGTAAAAACACTTTGTTCAAATACTCTAATAATCTAATATCTGACATTTATAACTCCTTTGCCTAACATTCGTGATGCGAAAATATCACTTCCATTTACAACCAGGAAGATGGGATGGTCTCAAATAGCACCTAGAGATATAATCGGTAGACCAAAATACGAATCCATCAAATACGTCAATGTAAAGTTCATATTCACAGAGAACTTATTGTGTAAAGTCTGGAAATAAAATTCAAAGACATCACTTGTACAGGATACCTTATATATCCATTTCATTTCTTCGACTCATTTATTGAGAGAAACATCCGAGTCTAGGTATATGATTGGAGGAAGACTCCTTCAGAATTCTATACACTCAATACCAATTCATTCTCAACGCTTACCCCAGAGGGTAAATATTGTCTTTTTCGGCACTTTGGGTTCAATCCGAAAGGACAAAGTTCAAAACTCTTGTGGTCTCATACACATAATGCCAACTAATTCTCAACGCTTTGTCCTTTTTGGCAATAACACCGCACTTATGCCGAGATTGGATGCAGGCCGAAGGGACAAGAAAAAGTCCAAAACTCTGCACTTTGGACTATCGGTTCCCGTTGTACCACAGACTTAATATCAATCAACACATTCTTAACGCTTACAATCACTTCTCTGTGGGTTATCTGTTGTCGTCAAAAGCTATGAACTTAACCAAAGTGTGGGTGTAAGTCAAAGGGACAAAAAAAGTTCAAAACTCTGCACTGTGGACTATCGGTTTCCGTGGTACGATATTATATATATATCTCTGGTTCGACCCCAAGTCAAATCATAAAAAAAGCCGAGAATACATTTGGCGTCATCTTATTACAATTACAACAAGTTAGGCAAAGCACGACAAGATAATAAAACCCGGGAGTGCGTAAACTATTGTTCCGGACTCTTGTTTGACGCTATCGTTCATGTTATCAGTTAAGTAAGTTCATAGTTTTAATAAAAAGTTCAAACTGTCTCGTTTAATGACACTCAAACAAAACTCATTAATTTAAAAACCAAAGAAAATCCCATAAGGATGAAAGTTTTCCACGAACTTTAAAATAAAACGTTTTTAAATAACGTTTCATAAAAAATCATTAATTCCCAAGAATTTATGGCAAACAAAATCACTGACATTAAAAAAAATAAATAAAAACTGTGAAATTCCACAAAATATATACGATATGTAATGTTTATAAACACTTCCACAATCGGAAAAGGCTTTATTGTGATAACTTTTAAAAGCTAAGAAGCCTGATATTGCAGAGGCAGTATAGGCATGTGGAATGTTGGTTGTATAAGCGATAAAGCCACTCCTACCTCACACGACTACCCAAAGAAAATCTTAAAAAATTAATCTCTTAAAAACTACTAACTTTTACTCTTTTGAGTAAAATTTTTAAATAAACAAATAAATTTATTAAACATCAAAATTATTAAGCTCTCTTTTACTCTTAAACAAAATTGAGCCATTTTTAAAATTTCTTTTTTTAGCTTAATATGCCTCCCTACAACGAAATACTACAATAATGTTTT